>NW_028317808.1:5921071-6222857 GCF_062004578.1 Staurois parvus
ACAAGCTTTGTGTTTCTTTTTACCGAATGACGGTGGGGAGCCCTCCTGACAGATTATAGAGTTCTCCATGCTCTTCTTTTTTGATCAGAGTTCCGACCCTGGACTCCTGCATTGCTTCAGCTTTCCAGGCTTCTTTTTTCTTTTTTTTCTCATTTTTCCAGCCCTTTTTTGACCTGAACCAAGTCTACTGCTTGGACTGTTCAGATGTTTGTGATTGTTTGCTATGTTCTATTGTTTTGTTTGTCTTTCTTCCCACACACCATGCTCCCCTACATTTATTGCTCTGATGGTATTTGCAATTTATGTTTATCTCTTTGTTATGGCTCTACATGTTCTCACATATAACATAAAGGCTTTAAACTCCATTCAAAAAAGATGGCTAGCTTTGAAGGAGTTTAAATCTTCAGCGGCTAATGTAATCATGGTCCAGGAGAATCATTTCCATGATGGGGGATCCTTTAAGTTCGCTGCTAGACAGTTTCCTCCCAACTATATTGCCTCTGACCCCTCTGGGAAGCCAGGTGTAGTGATCTTGATCAAATTTTTCTGCCACTTGAAAGTTAAATCCTCTCACTTGGACACCCACGGTAGGTTTATTTTCCTGGACTGCGATTACATGACACGCTCTTTTACCTTGGTTAACATATACGCCCCCAATTCAGGTCAGGTTCAATTTCTCTCTGAGGTATTTGTGAAGATGGAAACATTTTCACAATCCTTTATGATTATAAGAGGCGGTTTTACCATGACTGTGTCTCATGGGAAAGATAGACATTTGTTATTTCACTCTACCCCTTCGGCTAAGGTCAGTCGATTGTCCAACTCATTTCACAAACTTATCAGAACCCATATTCTTTTCGATATATGGATGAATAAACATCCCACTCACAAACAATTTACAATTTACTCAGTTCCCCTATATTCTTGGCTGGACCAATTCTTTGTCAAGTCCCCATTACTGGCTGCTGCAGTGGCTTCTGAAATCAGCCCTATAACCTGGTCATATCATACATCTGTTCAATTAGATATAGCTTTTTTTGCCCTTGTCATTGGCGCCTTAATTAATCCTTTTTGCATAATTTGGTCACTAGGGATCAATTCGCACAAAATCTGTCCAAGTTCTTTCAAAATATAACTTTATCAATGCATGTTGTGCCCTATATTCCCAACCGTGCTCCCCTGGTGCAGTTGTCTTTTTTTATGATTAAATAGTTTTCCTTGAGCAATGGTACTAGGCAATGTTGCCCCTTATCTCCTTTACTTTTTATTTTATGCCTAGAACCTCTTGCTGAAGCCATTCGCTCTCACCCTGATATTCTGAGAGTGCTCTTGCAATATAAAGAATACAAACAATCTCTTTTTCCTGATGACACACTACTGACTCTGACCCGGTGCTGACCGCACCCCCCTCACCTGCCTCAAGACGCCACAGGCTCTAACCCTAACTTGCGACTTTGGACAAATAAAGGCTCTTCACTACATTGATGTGACGTTGATGCTACTTTGATGCTACTTGAGTGTCAGAGAGTGTAAAGTCGCATCAAAGTCACACTACATGAACAGAACTGTCATACTTTCCTATTAACCAAAAAAAAAAAAACGACTTTGACCACTTAAAGGTACCTGCACTATTTTGATGCTGTTTGAGTGCCAGAGAGTGTAAAGTCACAGCAAAAGTGCACTACATGAACAAAACTATCATACTTTCCTATTAGCCAAAAAAATCCAAGTGTATCAAAAAAGCAACACTTTCATTATTGGTGCAGATTCATTGAAGTCTGCACAGAAACCGCAATCTGTTGTGGGGAAAAAAATCCCTAACCTTTTTTCACAGGCTCACAACGCACAAATGTAAACTAGATCCATAGGAAACCTTGTAGAATGGATTGTAGTGCGTTTCTGCAAAACACACAAATAAAGCATAGGTGTAAGCCAAGGCTAATCCTAAATCAGGGTCTGGTATAGATGTTAATGAAGGGCCCCACAAAATAAAATAAAAAAATCCAAGCTTAAACAGTGCACCACTACTTATTCTACTAATCAAAATTAATTTGCATAAAATACATTTAAATCAATGCTGTATATACAACATCCCACAAAACCAAATAACCACTTAAAGTGTTAGTAAATATAAACTGCTAAATACCTTTTCTCATCAGCAGTTAGAGCAGTCTTGTGACTTCTATCAGTGTCCAGCCGATCACATGTTAATGCTTGTAGGAGGAGTTTTCATTTTGCTCCAGGAGGATGCAGAACCCCTGACCGTCTGTCTGGACAGTGCAGATTGGCCTTGTGCTGATCACATGTTCTCTCCCAAGAAAAAAAAAACTCTCTAGCAATACAGACCAAACCTAACATGTGCAGAGTGACTCACCATATGTCGTAAAGTAGAGTTCCAGCCATTTAATATTTTTTTTCTAAAGGCACCCACATGAGAGTGGCAGCTTAGGCAATGCAAGTTGAGATCATCTGTACTTGTAATCCTTTGCTTTCCTTATAAAAAATAAAATTACTTACTGCACCCTAATGTTGTGAACGCTGTCATCTTAAGTGTGGGCACCTGAAGCTCGCTCAGACATTCTTCCCGGAAATTGTGGAGCTGGATATCCAGCATGCACTTCCCGTTTTCGCTCCTGGGCAGTGTGAAGAAAGAGCAATCTCACACCTGTGCAATGTGAAGATTGCATCACTTCCGGTCTCATAATAACATGAGATTTTGGTATTAGGCATTCCCTAGGACTGCTGGGATAGATGACGCTGATATCCCAGAAGCCCTAGGGAATGCCTGATGATGTAATTGCCTAGGCGTCCGGGACCAGAAATGGAGACAGAAATTATCAATAAAAGGTATTTAGGAAAAAAAAAATCTACATATATATTGCCAAAACGGACTGTGAAGAGGGAGATCATTGTCTTTCAGGGGAGAAAAAAAAAAGGCTGGAACTCCGCTTTAACAGGAGATAAGAGGGGAACACTGGAAGAAGGGGAGGATCAGAAAAGTCAGGATCAAACAGTGTTCTTACACAATGCAGAGGATTAACCCCTTAGGTTCCACAGTGAGTATAACAAGCATGCTTTACTGCATATACAGACTGATTTTATTGTTGTGGGTTTAGTAGCACTTTAAATGTATGTACAATATATCCCAAAAATTCCTTACTTAACTGTGTACAACATTAAACATAAATTTGGTCCCTCATGCTGGAAAATTGGTGTCCTTAAATTTGGTCCATATTATTGATACCCAAGTATTTCAAAATTACTGTGATCAACTCTTTCCTTCCCTATGTTCACACTCTTCACCCCAAATGTGTTCTCACTCCTAAGGAATGACCTATCAAATACAGGGGTGTATTTACCAAAAGGCAAGCAAGGCACTTGCCTAGGACGGAATTTTTCAGGGGGCAGCACCTCCCCTCAAAAGAAGGGATGCGCACCATGGAAACTAGGTGGGATCCAAGAGAGGCTGTGGACTGCTTGATGGTGTATGTAGAGTCTGACTCTCGTTCCCGGGGATGTCCGGAGCTGTGAAGATGAGTGTCTCTCTATCGCTGGGGGGGGGGTAGTAGAAGGCTCTCCTGGGTGGCGGGCAGGGGTGTTGTTGGTCAATGTCAGGCTTTCTCCGCAGGAGGGGAAGGGGGGGGGTGTTGGTAAGGGTCTGTGGGGGCATATGATTTTTGTGTTGCCTAGGGCCGCACAAAACCTGAATGCACCACTGATCAAATATAAAGGTCACAATGAGCCTTTTCCTCTTCAGAGGCTTCCAGTAGCACTCTCCACCACTCTGCCTTCTCACTTCCTCCTCTTTCCAGGTATGATACAACTCAGAGTAAAACATATAAAAGATGCATAGTGATTTCCATAAGAACATCAATGTTTATTGAAAATTTTAAATTAAACACTCACATTGTAATGTGTACTTTATCTGAAGCACACATGGATATTTTTTGACTTGTTTGAAAAAAGACCTAGGCATGCATATAATAGTGACCAGCACTCCTGCTCCTTTGTATTCCTGATAATTTCCAGGTTGTGCATGATGATGTCACCTGACTTCGCCCTATGGCAAAGTACCTTGTCCCATGTGGACAGGGACAAGGGCCTCTACTCTACAGCCCTGGCCCAGGGGGGCTTTAAAAATTAGGAGGCTGCCACATACTGCCTCTATTCATTAACAGCATGGAATCCCCTACAAGCATTGGTGCCCAACCACCCAATCTCCCCCAATTGTTGCTTACCAATGATCAGATGTGGTGGCTGCATTAGTTTTCTTTTCTTACCCTAGGTTCACACCTAAGCTTTTTCCGCAGCATTTTGCAGAAACGCAGTACAGTCCAGTTAACATGATTCCTATGGGACACGTTCAAATCTCTGCATTTTCACCCAGTGCGTTATTGGAAAAGCATGTACTACATTTTTGCTGCATTTTTGCTGCATTTTTTATGTGTTTTTGCCACATTTTGGAATCATTTTGATGCATTTTGCATTATAAATCTACCTAGCGACAAGAAATCAAAAAAATATGCAAAGTGCATCAAAAACGTGGCAAAAACATGTAAAAAACACAGGTGCAAAAATACAAAATGCAATGCAGAAACAGATCAAATGCAAACTGCATAGGTGTGAACATAGCCTTAGGCTCTGTATTTGCCTGGTGATCTGGCCAGTAACACACACCGTGTATTAGCATGTCCCTCCACTCTGAATGAAGGAGCAGAGGGGGCACAGCAGATAGCAGCATTTTCAGTCTTGGGGTAGGGGTGTGTTACACAGGCTAGCTGATTTAGATACACTAACAAATTGGTGCTGAACTCCAGTTAATACGCAGCAAATAAGCAATTACAGCAAACAGGTGTTTTTCCTGTTGAGGTAAAGGTTTTACATAAAAAAAGCTGATCATTGTAAGCAACCCCTGTCAGTGGAAAACAGTTTGTCTTATTTCTGTAACTGATACATTCTGCTGGAGAGCTTGTTCTGCTGAAAAATAACAGGATTACTGGCTGTTTTACCAGATGATACTAGAAGAAAGAAAGAAAGCCTGAAAAAGAGAACAAATGCAGCCATCACATCTAAGAATTGGTATGATGCAATATATTTAATGTATGATTTTGGGTTTAATACTTAATTAACTTGTTGCTGTTAACAGCAGTTTGGAGTTCTTCGGCTGTAGGTCTGAACTATTCAAATACATCTCAGCTTGAGCACACACCTAGCAATAATTTTAACTTCAGTTTTCTCTGCCTAAGGTTAACCTATTTAAATTTTCAACTCCATTCTGCAGTTATTTTGCTGACAAATACATTATAAAAGCAGTCTCTGCTTTGCAATGAAATGATGGGAAGTACATTGTGTCTAGCAGCAAGCCTGGAAGGTTTCTAATCATCTGTTGGCTAAGGGAAAAAGAACATTGCTTGGCCGAGGATAACAAATGGTATAAAAACCATTTGCAGTCCTGAAATGTGTGAAGAAATGGTCATGCTAACATTCATATTGTGTTCTGCTTGCTATTCAGTTTCAGTTCTTATGAGAGTGAACCTTACATCGGAAAACGGGGACATCCAAAGTGAAAAGAACCAAAACTGCTTTTACAAATGAAAAATCTGCATTATGTTATTGAAATAACACATGGTCCAGTAATGAACTTAAAGTTATTTTTTAGAAACTGTCTGTAAGCACGCCAATCAAAAGAATTAAGATGCAAAAGAGAAAATCACTTGTGGACTAGTGTATAGGAGGACTTTCTGCAAAAGTCACATGAAAAATCTCTGAACTCACAGTGGAATGCAATAGGTTAACCCTTTGAGGACCAAGGGACGTATTTGTCCCATGTTTGTAATTGCGTGTATCATCTGATTAAGAACTTAAAATACTTTTTTTTTTTTTTGGTTTGAGTCAAAATATTAGTTCTTATCAACAAACAACAGATGGATCTAGCTTTTTGCCAATTATTTCATGAAATGGCTTAGTTACAGCAACTGAAGTGTACGAACTTTAAAAACAAAAAAATTTATTCTTTTGGCGTTCCAAAACCTTACGGTCCTCAAAGGGTTAAACAGCCTAATACATACCTTGAAAAACAAACTACCATTCCAAGGATAAATATATGCATATAGCATGTGTGGAATAATAAGTCATGTTTTATTTTTTCTGTGCGGTGCTACATTTGGTTTCAAAATTACTGTCCCTCTATACCGGGTGTCGGCAACCCGCGGCTCCGGAGCCGCATGCGGCTCTTTTTCACCTTTCCTGCGGCTCCGGAGCACACTGCCCACCAGGTGACAGGCAATAGGGTCGGCAAGCCGCGGCTCTTTTAATGCAGCTCTTCTGTGTGCCGGGCGCCCGCTGGCAAACATTGGCTGTCAGGATGTAGGCGGGGCAGCCCGAATGTAGGCAGGGCAGCGTGACGAACTCCTCTCACAGTCCGCCCTGAAGACCAGAACGGCGCGGGAACCCAGCGAGAGGAACGCGCGGAGCAAAGGTAAGTGAATTCACACAATATGGGGAATGAATTACTATAGGGGGGATGAATTACTATATGGGGGATGAATTACTATGGGGGATGAATTACTATATGGGGGATGAATTACTATAGGGGGGATGAATTACTATAGGGGGGATGAATTACTATAGGGGGGATGAATTACTACGGGGGATGAATTACTATATGGGGGATGAATTACTATAGGGGGGATGAATTACTATAGGGGGGATGAATTACTATGGGGGATGAATTACTATATGGGGGATGAATTACTATGGGGGATGAATTACTATATGGGGGATGAATTACTATATGGGGGATGTATTTTCAGTTTTAAAAATGTTTCTCTCAAAATAAATTTCAATCGTGGTTTTGGCGAGATTTGGCTCAGTCGAAAAAAAAGGTTGCCCACCACTGACCTAAGGCTATGATTGTGATTATGACGATACACTGTGGCCCTGATTAACCCTTTGCTTACTGGGCCCTTAAACCCCCTTCATGACCAGAGCGTTTTTTGCAATATATGCAGTGTCGGATTTGTTTTAAATGTTGCAATGGTTTTGCGGCTCCCAGTCTTTTTTTCCCTCTCGGAAACGGGTCCAAGTGGCTCTTTATGTCTTAAAGGTTGCAGACCCCTGCTCTATACTGTTGGAATTCTGGGTAATCTGACAACTGGGCTGGCATTGTAACCTAGTGTGATTGCCACCAGAGTCATTTCTTATTGCAAACATAGACTAAAAGTATACATTTTTACTGTAAATTAACCACTTACCCTCCTGAGGATTTACCCCCCTTTCTGACCAGGCTAAAAAACCATAAATTAAATTTGTCATTTTTGCTCACAAATCGAGCTTTTTTTGGTGGTGTTTGATCACCTCTGTGGTTTTTATTTTTTTGCGCTATAAACAAAAATAGACTGACAACTTTGAAAAAAAACAATATTTTTGACTTGTTTATAAAACATATCCAATGAAAAATTTAAAAAAATAAAATTTCTTCATAAAAGTAGGCCAAAATGTATTCTGCTGCATGTCTTTGCTTAAACAAAATCCCAATAAGTGTATATTAATTGGTTTACATGAAAGTAACAGCGTCTACAAATGGTGGTATATATACTGGAATTTTCTTTGTCATCCTAGTAATGGCAGCGATCAGCGACTTATACTGCGGGACTGCAGTGGGCATTCTGACACTGGGTGGGAACTGACTAACTGCCACTGACATCTCCAGTGACAGTAACACAGTGATCAGTGCTAATAAAAAGCAGGAAGGGGTTAACATCTGGGGCAATCAAAGGGTTAACAGTGTGCTGTGTGCTGTTTTACTTGGGAGACATGCTGCTTTTGTATCTCTCTGCTGTGACTGACAGTCCCTGGCTCTCTGCTCACAGAATGTTGTGAACTGAGCGATCAGTGGTGTTGGATTACCTCTCTGCTGTGCAGAGATATAAAACGCAGCATGTCCATGCTGACAGGAGAGAGACCTGTCTTGTTTACAGACAGGTCTCCCCACTGTCAACCTTGCTGACGATCACAGAGTCCTGACCGGGAATCACCGATTGACATCCCCAGCAGACAATAGAGGGGCAGGTATAGTGGTGCGCATGCGGCTTCTACTCAGAAATACAAATCACGTATATATACGTGATTTTGCGTAGCCATGCCACCCTATAGCAGTACATCTGCTATAGGGTGGCAGGCAAACGGTTAAGGTTCACAGGTAAGTACAGGAAAAAGGCAGGCTGGCAGGGTACTTTGTGTGCAGCTTGGCAAACACCTTAGAAGCATGATCTAGTATTAGGCCTCATGCACACGGGGCATCTGTAAAAGTACCCCTGAATGGCACAACTCCTGAAAGGAAAAAGCTGCTTAAAAAAAATACGTACTGCACATGCCTTTAGGAGCGTTTAGTCACATCTTACATTTGACTGCTAATGCATTCTATTGGCTAGCATATTAAAAGAGAAGTATGGCTTAAAAAAAAAATCATACTAACCTAGATGGCTGCAGTACTAATCCCAGATTCAGCTGCCCCCTGCCAGACCGAGAACTGAGTAATCCAACACCACTGATTGCTCAGTTCACAACATTCTGTGAGCAGAGAGCCAGGGACTGTTAGTCACCGACTCCCTGTTCTGCCCCTCCAGCTCTCACTAGAGCACTGGGCTGTAGAGGGGATGGGAGCAGCTGGCTCAGGCTCTCAGTGGATCGCTGAGAGGCTGAACTATGTGCCTGCCCAAGCATCTGGCTGGATCCTGACTGTAAAGCCAGGACTGGCTGAGAGACTTCAGCTGACAGCGGGCTTTAGTGAACTGCACTCCTGTGATGCATAAGAGAACCATAGCCAAAATAGCTTTGGCTATATTTCTCCTTTAATGTATTCTGGCCATAAAAATACAAGTTCAGCGTTTATGCACATTATGTGTTTCTTCTGTCCTTCAGCTCCTCTCCTAAACATGCCTTGTTTTTTGTTTTTTTTTCTTCCTGTAAATGCTCCTCTTCTAATATGCCTGTAAATGCCTATGTGCATATGGACACATAGGCTTACATAAAGGTGCTTTTACTGGCTGAAAAAAAACACTCATCGCCTGTAAAAGTGGCCTTTTGTAAGCTCTGAGTTTGCAGAATGCCCCGGGAGTTTTTTTTTTCTCAAAGTGAAACATGTTAATACGTGTTAGATTTGCTGGCAAACAACAGAAAACACAACCTAAATCTGGCAGTGTAAGTCCATTTTCAACAGTTCCCACAGTGAAACAGTGAAGCGCGGCACTGTTAAAAATGTACTTGCATATCATTAACACATTATCTATGAAGGTGTGAATAGTGTGAGCGGTTCCTTAATTTTTGTCATGTAATAGCAGCTCACAAGGGTTTTTGATTCATTTCTAAATCTGGCAGTGACCTCTGTTAGTATTTTGACAGAAACATTGGCACTTTCATTACCAGCATTAGGGTCAGTGAAAATCAGTTTTATTGAGAGAAATGGCATTGAAGGTTTGGTCATGCTTGTTTGTTTAACCACTAGCCTACAGGGCACTTATACCCCCTTCCTGCCCAGGCCAATTTCCAGCTTTCAGCGCTGTTACACTTTGAATGACAATTGCACGGTCATGCAACACTGTACCCATATGAAATTTTTATCATTTTGTTGTGACAGCTAGAGCTTTCTTTTGGTGGTATTTAATCACCTCTGGGTTGTTTAGTTTTTCTTAAACAAACCACTGAAAATTTTGAAAAAAAATGTTTTTTTCTTAGTTTTTGTTATAACATTTTGTAAATAAGTGATGTTTCTCCTTCACTGATGTGCGCTAACGAGGCTGCAGTGATGGGCACTGATATGCTGCACTGATGGACACTGATAGGTGGCCCTGATGGGCACTGATGAGGCGGCACTGGTAGGTGGAACTGATGGGCATTGCCAGGCATCCCTGATGGGCACTAAAAGGCAGCAGTCATATATGGCACTGATAGGTGGCACTGATAGGTGGCACTGATAGGTGGCATTGATAGGCGGCACTGACTGGTACTGATAGGCGCCACTGACTGGCACTGTTAGGTGGCACTGACTGGCACTGGTAGGCGGCACTGATAGGCAGCACTGAACACTGATAAGCGGCACTGACTGGCACTGATATGTGGCACTGACTGGCACTGATAGGTGGCACTGACTGGCAATGATAGATGGCACTGACTGGCACTGATGGGTGACACTGAAAGGCAGATCAGATGGGCACTGATATATGGCATTGATGTGGCACTGATGGGCACTGAAATGTGGCACTGATGGGCACTGGCAGGTGGCATAGATGAGCACTGAGAGCTGGCACTGATGGACACTGACAGGTGGCGCTCCTGGGGCTACACAGATCATCAGGGCACACTGATCATCAGTGCTCTGATGATCTGTGTAGATGTCCCCTCCGAGGAATGCCGATTACCAGTATTTCCATTTACATGTGATCAGCTGTGATTGGACACAGCTGATCACATGACCGAGCCAACATCTCCAACTCTTTCCATTGATCGGTGATCCCCTATGTCCGAGGGACACAGCGCAGCGCTGATCACCACGCTGCGCACTCCGGGTGTCGCGCATGCGCGGTTAAAATGGGAGGAAGTCATATGATGTCCTCCCAGAACGAGAGAACCACCTTGCACCCGTCATATTACTATATGGCGGGTGAGAGGCGGTTAAAGCAGTGGTCTCCAGACTGTAGCCCATGGGCTGGATGTGGCCCTTTGCTTGCCTTTATCTGGCCCTTGGGGATTCTGTTGACAGATATGAAGAGCTATTCCTCCCACTCATATAAATGCTGAAACTTTATTTCCTTTACTGATAATAAAGGTGGGGCAATATTCATTCCACTGATACCAATGATGAGCTCTACTCTTCCCACTGATATTGGCGAAGAGGCACTACTTCTTCCATTGACACCAACAGCAGGGCCCAATTCCTTCCACTAATGTAAATAATGGAAAATGATTTCTTTCACTGACCTTAATGATGGGGCATTATTCCTTTCACTGATACCACTTGTTTATCACTATTTATCTTACTGACACCAATGATGAGGCATTATTCCTTCCAAAGACACCAACAATAGTGTATTATTCCTATCACTAATACCTGTTATGAGGCACAATTCCTCCTTCTACTGACCACTGGTGTTATGTAATTCTTTTACTCCTAGTCACCACAATCCAGTCCCCTAAAGTCTGAAAGACAGAAAACTAGCCCTTTGTTTAAAAAGTTTGGAGACCCTTGGTTTAAAGTAATATTAAAGCTTTGTGGGTTTTTTTTTTAAATAACAAAGCCTTTATACTTACCCACTCTGCATAATAGTTTTGTACAGGACAGCCCATCTTCTCGGGTCCCCCACCAGTGCTCCTGGCTCCTCCCCCCTAGCCATTTGCTATAGAGGCACTGGTGTGTGCTCTCTCCCAAGCCCTGCTCTGTGTGTCCCTTGTCACTGGCTCTAATTGACATTGGCTCTCACTGCTGTATCTGAGCAAATGAAGAGCAAGAGAGTCAATAGAGACTTGGCTCTCATGCACATCACTGTATCAAGTTCAGGCTCAGGTATGTATGAGGAGGCTTAGTGGGGAGCTGCGTGCAAAAGGTTTTTTTAATATAAATCTTTATCAATATTTTGGGGTACATGACTGCTATTCAGAGCAACACATTTTTAATAAAAAGGCCATGCATGTTAAGAAGTCTCACTGAAATTAATATTGGGCACTAGGGAATGCACTTGGTTTGGTTTGAGGTGGGTTAAGAGAATGTTACTGAAGTTAACTTCTTTGTGCCAGGACTACGCCACTATGCGGGTGGGCTTTGATGCCAAGAGGCCACATATTTGCATACCAAAATGTAAACAAACCTGTGCTGATGTGCTCTCAGTAGCACAGTTACTGGCACCTAACAGAAAGCTCACAATTGCATTCAGCTCACATTGACTAAAGTCAATGTGAACTTAAAGTTAAAAACAATAATGGGCATGTTTTGGGCTAATAGACAAGGGATAGTCAAACAATTGGTATGGGGGGCTGGGAACTGCCCTAGGGAACATACAGTATAAGCAAAAATAGGTTTCAAAAATTGGTGAGGTGCAGCAATTTTAAAATTACTTAAAGGGCAATATTAAAAATACAAAATTCCTGTAAATAACATGCCCTGGGAGTGTCCTGACATTGCTTGTGAAGTGGTGCATCTGTATGATGTATACAACCTACAGGTGCATATCAATAAATTAGAATATCATCAAGAAGTTAATTTATTTCAGTAATTCAATTCAAAAATTGAAAATCATATATTATATAGATTCATTACAAGCATTTCTTTCTTTTAATTTTGATGATTATGGCTTACAGCTTGTGAAAACCCAACATTCAGTGTCTCCTAAAATCAGAATATTGTGAAAAAGTTCAATATTGTAGACTCATTGTCTCACACTCTAATCAGTTAACTAACTCAAACACCTGCAAAGGTTTCCTGAGCCTTTACATGGTCTCTGAGTCTGGTTCAGTAGGTTACACAATCATGGGGAAGACTGCTGACTTGACAGTTGTCCAGAAGACAGTCATTGACACCCTCCACAAGGAGGGTAAGTCACAATAGGTCATTGCTAAAGAAACTGGCTGTTCACAGATGCACAAGAAACAAAGATAAGCCTTGAGAGGATTCTGAAGCAAAGATCATTCAAGAATTTGGGAAAAATTCACAAGGAGTGGACTACGGCTGGTGTCAGTTTTCCAAGAGCCACCACACACAGAAGTATCCAGGACATGGGCTACAACTGTCGCATTCCTTGTGACAAGCCATTCCTGAACCAAAGTGTCAGAAGTGTCTTATCTTGAAAAAGGACTGGACTGTTGCTCAGTGGTCCAATATGCTCTTTTAGGATGAAAGTAAATTTTGCATTTCATTTGGAAATCAAGGTCCTAGAGGCTGGATGAAGAGTGGAGAGGCATAGAATCCATGTTGCATAAGGTCCAGTGTGAAGTTTCCACAGTCAGTGATGATTTGGAGAGCCATGTATCTGCTGGTGTTGGTCCACTGTGTTTTATCAAGTCCAAAGTCAGCACAGTCCTCTATCAGGAAATTCTAGAGCACTTCATGCTTCCCTCTGCTGACCAGCTTTATGGAGATGCTGATTTCATTTTCCAGCAGTACTTGGCACCTGCCCATACTGCCAAAAGTACAGATACCTGGTTTAATGATCATGGTATCACTGCTTGATTAGTCAGTAAACTCGTCTGAACTAAACACCATAGAGAATCTGTGGGGTATTGTCAAGAGGAAGATGAGAGACACCAGACCCAACAATGTAGACAAGCTGAAGGTCGCTATCAAAGCAACCTGGGCTTCCATAACTCCTCAGCAGTGCCACAAACAGGTCGCCTCCATGCCACACCGCATTGATGCAGTAATTCATGCATAAGGAGCCCCGAACAAGTATTGAGTGCATATTATACTGTACATGAACATACTTTTCAGTAAGCCAACATTTTTGTATTAAAAATATTTTTTTTTATTGGTCTTATGCAATTTTTTAATTTTCTGAGTTACTGAATTTTGGGTTTTCATTAGCTGTAAGCCATAATCATCAAAATTAAAAGAAAAAAATGCGTGAAATATATCACTCTGTGTGTAATGAATAATATAATATATAATCTAAAAATAATTTAATATTATGAGTTTCACTTTTTGCATTCAAATACTGAAATAAATTAACTTTTTGTTGATATTCTAATTTATTGAGATGCACTTGTACTACCCCAAACAGATGTCTACAAAAAAATAAAAATGTCAATTAAATCACGAGTAAATGACATACACAATGTAATTCTAAAATGTGTTGTAGACACTCTTGAATTCTATGAATTCCCCAGCATGTGTTTTTATTTGGCATTTATTATTGATAGAGCTTAAATTCTTAGACAATTAGCTGTTTAATCTATATATACATTTCAGGGAATGTATCACTTGTAATTCTAATACTGAAGTATCATTTTCTTTATTAGAAGAACCCACATAACATCAGTACACCCCCCGTGAAACTGTGTGCACCCACAATTGTTTGTAGTGTAACGGAGACATTTTGGAACAATAAATTTGCTGATGTCTGCTGTGATCATTATTCATTTTCTGCAGAGTGAGAAGATAAATCTTCTAGCAACATCAGGTGAATTAAGTCAGTAGTTATCTTGTTATCTCTGTCATCTGAGTTCATTCCATAGTTTCTATCAGTTTCCCTTACCTTAGGTAACTTTTGTGATTCTTGTGATCTTCTTAGGATTGGAAAATAGTTAAACACATGCTTCAAATTCCTCTGCCATACTATTAAGGCTGCTTTCATACCGTTCCCTTGTAAAAATGTGGTAAAAACGCATATGCATTTTGCTGTATTTTTAAAGAATTCTGATGCAAAAATCATTTTTTATGTGGTTTCCATTCATTTCAATGAGGAGGTGCATTTTCTTTACCAAACGAAACATGCACCAAAAATGCAGCAAGCCAAATTTTATAAAATTCAGTGGGCCCACAACTGATCAGTGTGGGGAGACACATTGGATTTCACGGTCATGCATTTGTAAGCAGCCTAAAGCTGAAATCGGGGCTCAAAACTTTAAACCAGATATATTCTTCAATACATATAAATCAATCTTGTATGCACCAAGTGCCTTTAAAAACCCATTTTCCTTAGAAGAGATCAATAAATCCATTTGGTTAGGCTATGTTCTCTTCTATTTGTGATCCCTTATAAATCTATTTGGCACTGTCTGTTCCATAATGTCAAACACGTATACATAAATACTGAAACAGTTAACTTTTCTTCCATGCTACTTTTTTGCCTGTTAATTATAATAAAAATTGTATCTGTTAAATAAGCGCAAGAAAAAAATACCACCTGATCCTACTAGAAACATTGTTCTTTCTTATATTTCATGCACTTTGCAGTTTTATCACAAGCATGGTGCTAGTCTTGACTAATTCAGCTCTAGGAACAAAAAAACATATATTGTTATGTTGAACAGAAGAGGAGGTGGTGTATTGTATTCATAACACACCTCCTGTAGGGTAACAATGTTGCTTTTCTAATTACAGTACAGTAATTGAGCTTTCTCACCCTAGTACAAGAACTGTTACTGGTAGGATCACTATATAAAAAGAAATATTGAAAAAAACATGAAAAAATAAAAAAAAATGCAGCCTCCATATCTAAGGATGTATAATTTACAACACTATTTTACATTTTTGTTTATGTGTTTAGATACAGGTTTAGACTATCAGCAAGCAACATAGAAGCATGACCCTCAATGATGTTAGGTGTATGTTCCTATAGAATTACTATAAAAACATTTCCATTGATAAATTGCTTTATAGTGCACTCAAATCCCATTGTACCATTAATTGGAAAATAGTATCCATTTTACTAGCTATTTGTGTTCTACAACTTCACATAAATATGATCACATAACATTCAATGCAAACATGGTTTTCCTTTTTTCCATAGAAAAGACTTGCCAAGAAGTAATTTTCTATGGCTAGTAATGAATCCAGAATGAATTCCATTCTTATAGGAGCTTTTTGCATTCACATTTGAGCAATTTGTAGCTTGAAGCTCAAAGATTGAAGCCCCAAAAGTGATCAAACTTAAAAAAATCACTTGTTCTCTATGGTACCCGTTCGCACAATCAAGTATGAAAAGGCACCATAGAGAATAATTGATTTTTTTAAGTTTGAGCGCTTTTGGAGCTTTGAGCTTCAAGCTATAAATTGCTCAAGTGTGAAAAGTGTGTCCCGTGATGGGCAGTTAGAAATACTGTATATGCATGACTGGTAGATATGAGACAATCAATTAGTAATAATAATAACTTGCAATGAATCCAGCTAGATTGCTCCAAGTTATTGTGGAAAAAGGCTATTTACTTTGCCAGCCATCCCAATGTATTCAATGAGTTAGTAAAGCAGTCAAAATAAAGCACATACCAATTTATATGTTTTGCAGAGAACATCAGAACGCTTCTGCTTTTAATAGCAAAGGAGAATTACGAGGTAAAAAAGATAAGAATAGGGTTGTTTGTATACGTTTGGGACATCACACCCACCCTATGCTGAGAGAGACTTCTGTGGTATCATGTGATTTGACCCGTTTGCAGGGGCGGACTGACAACTCATGAGGCCCCCGGGCAATTGGGTATCATGGAGCCCCTGTGTCCTTGCCCAAACTCAAAAAAGCCTATGAAAAAGGTACCAGGGGCATCTCATGGGGGCCCCTACTGACCCCGGGCCCTCGGGCAGTGCCCGAGTTTCCAAATGGTCAGTCCGCCCCTGCCCATTTGTTATATAAGGACTTTCTATGCAACATCCAAGATTGGCTCTGAGGAAGAGGGGTTTCCTTTGAAACGTGTCAGCCTTTTGGATGGTCCTCTCACGTTTGGGACTTGCCTAGATGACCAGATTACTTTGAGTACATTGTGGACTTTGATGTGCCTTTATTATTGAGTCATTTGTGAGTATATATTTATTTTTATTTATACAAAAAGCTATCACAAAGATAATGTTCAAAGCTGGTTCACCCTCTGTTCCTTGTTTTCCAGTACTTCTTCTGAGTTCCCCCAGACCTTAGGGGCAGCAAGGACTGTGCCAGCATCAGAACAGCCAAGGACCTGTGATCCATTTTTTGCCTGTGTACTGCTCTTAAGCAAGGAGATTGTTCTTCTTTGTACATATTGGTAGTAGACTATGTCATCCTGTTTCCAGAAGCAATCCTTCTGAGAAACACATCCAGTGCATAGCAAAAAAGAGTTGTTCCACATGTTTTCCTGTACAGGTATGCCTAAGGAAATTTTGACAGATCAAGAAACCCCTTTTATGTGAAAGGTAACCTAAGAGCTGTGGCTCATTTGTTGAAAATTACTCACCTATGTACCTCTGTGTACTACCCCCCAACTGATGGTCTGTTAAAAAAAATTCAATAGAATGCTGAGTTACACTAAAAAAGTGGTTAATGAGGAAGGAAAGGATTGGGAAAAACATATTTTCAATAAGGAACGTGCCACATTCTTCAATAGATAATTCTAGTGACTTCTGGATATAGCCCAGAAAATATGAAAGTAAGGGGCCACACTTCACAAAAGTGTAAATGAACACATTGCTCAGATGCAGGCTAGGACCATGGTAGTCATGCCCATATTTGGGGAACATATGCAGCAAACTGCTCTGCTAAAATCAGAACCTTTAACCTGGAGTCTTTGTTTTGGTGCCAATTGTAGATAATACATTTCTGGCAAATTGGAAGGGCCCCTATGAGATCAGAGAGAAAATCAGTAATGTCAAATACAAGGTACATCTGCCAGGAAAGAGGAAGCTCCTTTAAATGTACCATGTTAACCTAATAAAACACAGGATAGATCAGGAGGCTTTTTTGTCAGAAAGCATCTCTAAAGTATCTCCAGCAACAGGCAAAGGATCTCAAAGACTTTGCCTGCTATTCAGATTTCAGAGTTGAGAGAGTTAAGAGAGCAGAAAAATGGAGACGTATTTCAAAATGGCCTGTTTGAACGAACGTAATTTACTGTGACATTGTGGTGGAACCTCACATCATAGTAAATTTAAAACCTCATCAGGAACATTAAACTTAAAGAAAATCCATTTCAGAACAGGTACAGAAAATGCTAGCCTTGGGGTTATAGAGGAATCTAACATCAAGAGATCAAGCTCAATAGTGTTCATTCCTAAGTGGGTGGCATCTTGAGGTTCTGCAATGACATCAGGAAACTAAATAAAACATCTACATTTTATGCTTATTCATTGCCCTAGATGGATGAGTTGATGCAAAGTTTTGGTCCTGCCAGGTATATTACCATCCCCAAAAGTAATAAAGGGTACAGGTAGGTTCCCCTAACAGACAAAGATAAAACAGCTTTTGTAATCTCAGATGGTCTGTACCAGTATGTGGACCTCCTTTTTGATTTACATATGGCTCAGGCCTAATTCCAAAGAATGGTGAACCACATTCTTAAGACCCACAAAGAACATATTTGGTATATCTAGATGAAGTTGTCATTGTCAGTCTTGACAGGGATTTCCATCTATAGAAAGTCTAGGCAATTTTAAATTTTATTTGTAAGATCTGTTCTACATTCTACCATCATTCACTCATATTCATATTTTGTTTGTATGTGATTGGGTAAACTTTGCAACATAAAATTTTACCATATTCACTAAATTCTTCAATCCCTTTCTCTTTCTCAAAAAAAAAAAAAAATTGGTCAATTTAGACCCCTGATGTCTCTCCAAATCCCCCCCCCCCCCAAAAAAAAAAAAGTAAAAAAAAATTACAATGTACCTGTTAAATTTTTTTTTAAAAAAACCTAGTAAGGGAAGATTTAATAAAAATAGAATGTGACCTGATGCACCACGTGATGTACCTCCATCTCTTGATATATCCATCCAACCAATGTATTTGTCCTGGGACTTTAAATGAGGCACAACACACATGACCAATGAATAACTAGTTTCCAACATTAATTTTTAATTTCATATATATATATATATATATATATATATATATATATATATATATATATGCAAGGTAAAACATCAAGTATATAACAACCTAGTGGTATCTGGTTATTATTATTTTATTATATAGGATTTATATAGCGCCAACAGTTTGCTCAGCATTTTACAATATATAAATATATAAAGTAGTTCCAATCTCAAGGGTTAGCTAAAAACGGATATATTAAGGGAGGGAGGCACATAACTTGGTGCTTCAGGTCACAATCTATTTTTGTTATATTAATTTGGGTGGAAGACACCCCAGTCCATAATGGCCTCTTGCACCATGCATATATACAATAAAGACATTGTGATATATTGACCAGAAGTTTTTGTATTATTACACAGGTTATGTGAATTTCTTAGTATGACTTTTCTGGTTTGGGATTGATTGCCAGGGTTTGTTTCATCCCAGGAGCTGCGATGAATTGAGGAGGCCTTTGCCTCTTTTTGCTGCCCAAGCCTGCTTATTATATATTGATGCTTATATATTATATAAAGAAATTTTGAGAAAAGTGTGGCACAAGGGTCAGTTAGCTTTTGATGGAGTTAAAATATACATTCTACCAGATCTCTTTTGCCAAACCCTGAGAAGGAGACTTACTGCGTCCACTACTGGATACGATCCAAGCAGTGGGAGCTACCTATTGATGGGGTTATCCCTTCCATGTGATCATTAGAAAAGAGAACCAAACATTTATACTTCATACCCCAGCTCACCTCTCTGATGTTTTCCAATTCCTGGGAATAGAACTGATCCAACTACCTACATAGCTTGACTTTCCAGATGACTTCTGGGAGCCACCCTCAGAGCTCCCACGTTCGCAACAGGACTGGTGTTCCAGGTCAAGACCATCTCAGTGGGGTACAACTACTTCCTACATGCACAAGGACTGATATCAGTGAATCTTTCTCTGTTTGGGGAGTGGGGGTGTAGTTTGGCAAGTTATGGGATGCAGTAATAACTTAGATGCATGAATTTATATAGTGGATAACTTTATACTTACAAGGTGGTCTCTCCTCTCTCCCCCCTTCTTTTCCTTTTTATTCCCTTCTTAATGATTATTTGTATATATTTTTCTTTTTTAGACAGAATGGGCTCGATCCTATTATCTAGCCAACCCATATCTCTTTTCCTCTTTTGTAACTGTTGATTGAAGGGTCTTCTGGGATTCATATGGTCATGGCTCCTTGGCTGCCTCATGAAAAATCAGATGCCATCGTCTGGTAAAATCTAAATATTTTGGTGATGGATGTTTTTGGTTTCTGTATATATGTTTTGCTTTGTTTATCATGGCTTTGTTTATAATTTTAGAACTGCATGCTAAATCTCCCTGAGGAAGCAGACTTTTGTCCTGCAAAACGCGTTGGAGAAAAATTTCAAAGACATTACATCATTACACACTGTACACACACCCACTGTATTGTGTATGGTAACTCTTTGGAGCATTTTCTACTAAGCTTCTGTATAGTCACAATATGCAGTGGCTACATATTTTTATATATTGAGTTATGTCTATGCTAAAATTTTCTATTTCAATTGAGCTGTTAATGATGTCCAATAAGCTATAATTTTTTTGTAATTTGTGTATGGCGTTTTGTTGGTATGGTGCCTAATAGAGCCCCAGTAATTTCTTTTTGGTTAGGGTCTCTTTTTTCAGTGTCTTTTCATTAACCACTTGCCGCCCGGCCACTGTATATAAACGGCCAGACGGTGGCAGCCCAGGGGTGGGTTTTCCTGTTTATAAACGGCACCCGCCATTATGGACTGTGCGCGCTCCCTTGGGGCACGCAGCACCGCGATCCGGTGCCCGCTGTGTCCTCCGGACATAGTGGAACACTGATCGTCGTACGGGACCTCTGTGCGAGGTCCCGATCATGTGATCACTGATTGGCCAATCAGTGATCACATGCAGAGTAGTAAGCAAGATGTCACTTCTGACATCATTACTTAAATCGTGTGAAATCTGTGAATGATCACAGAGGTCACATGGTACAAGGCTATTCACAACAGCCTTCTACCATGTGACAAGCTGTGACCAATTACAGCTCACACAGTAGTTCTCAATGGCTGCAAGAATGCAGTCAGCGAGAAGGAGAAATGATTGCTTTTAAGGCCTTTATGGGTGTAAAAGCATTCAGTGTAAAAAAAAAAAAATCTTCATCACCCCCCACAAGTAGTACAGTGTCACCATGGTGACACTGTACTGCTAGGGTGATAGTATGTAGAAAAAAAAAACAAATTATAATTAAAAAAATAAAATTAAAATGTAAAAAAAATAAAATTTTTGGTTATAAACTAATTTTGGTTATCTTTATTTTACTAAAAAGATAACTAAATACATTTTGGCCAAGATTTATGATGAAATATTATTTATTTGCAAAATTTTATAAGAAAAACACTTTTTTCAAAATTTTTGGACTTTTTCATTTATATAGCAAAAAAAAATAAAAATCCCAGTGGTGAATAAATACCACCAAAATAAAGCTTTATCTGTCTCAAAAAAATGCTAAAAAATTCATATGGGTACAGTTTTGCACGACCGCGCAATTGTCATTCAAAATGTGATAGCACTGAAAGCTGAAAATTGGCCTGGACAGGAAGGGGGTAAAAGTGTCCGGACTGGAAGTGGTTAAGGGGTGTGGCACCAGTAAAATCCTCTATCAAGGGTTGAGACCATTGTTTATATGTATCTCTCTCCCTTTTTCTTTGTAATAGTACCAGTCTTCTTCAGTCTGCTACCCAGCTATCTGCTAGTCTCCCTGCCTTACTGAAGACCCCTGAGGACTTCACCTGCCTGGGCATCTGCTCTGCTGCTAGCAAAACTTACAGACACTCATGACGTTCTGCACTCCTGAGCCTTCTGTTTTCACTACCAGGGGCCTCAAGTCAGAGGTGTAATAGAAACCTTCCTCATCAAATCAGGCTCTGCTACCAGGTACGTGATAATCACTTATAGTTTCCTCATACCTATGAGCCAAGCAAGACAAGCCTACTGGTACACGGCTGTCCCCAGGAATGCCATGTTTGCTGGCAAGAAAGTACAGGAGGCTACATAAAGGTGACCAATGTGTTCCTGTGGTTCCAGGAGTGCAGTTGTCCACAGGGCGTGGTTGAGACAGGTGTGTTGTAGGAATATAGTTAGTGGGACATTCAATTGGGCCAGTTCAAGGGCCAGGCAGATACAGGGTCAATAAAAAAGGCAAAGGATTGGTCCAGGCATCAAGCTAACATGCAGCTAATAAACAGAACAAGGTTTGTATACCACTGGTGTGGTGGTGACCAGGAACAATATTGCTGGCTGCTCTGGCTCTGGTGACATTATCACTAGTGTGGCGGTGATCAGGAACACTGTTGATGAATTGCACTGATCTGGTGACACTGAGACTGGTGTGGCAGCAATCAGGAACACTGTTGATGGTTGCACTGGTCTGGAAACACGGGCATAGGAAGATTGTTTCTGGCTCCAGGAACACAAAGATAGATGACCGCACACTGAGAACAGTAAAGGTTCAAGCTTCTTTATTTCTAATGTCTAAAACATCCACAGAATCCCAGCACACAGATCAGGATCAAATGTTAACGCATTTCACAATACAGGTGCTTGGCCATAATATACCACTGAGAGGTCCACAGCCAATTAAATCACATTATATCTAATTACACATTACAGCTGGATCCAACAGTAATCAAAGCTCCTGAACGTACAAACACAAAACAAGGCATAAGACTCCTTTCACAAGGATCAGACTCTGCCTGTGCTCTACTTGCTCAGAAGGGGATCTGTTCTCAAATCCCTGTTGAGTAGACAGATTACAGGTCAGTGTCAACTCTGTGTATGTAGAACGGACACAGACACAGCCCACTCTCCTCTAGGGGCAGTCAGATGTAAACAGACCGCCTGTCGGTATACACCTGACTGCTATCTGATCCTATCTGTCCACACTGAGGGGAACAGATCCTCAGCCATTTGTTTTTAAAGAAACAGATTGGATGTAGGTGGGTGCAAATGAACACATGTCCATTTACACCCGCTGTTCCATAGAGAAGAATGGAGGTTTCCATCGGGTTTGCCTGAAATGCAAACCCAAACTAAATGTTTGTGTAAAAGGGTCTTAAATGCAAAAATCATTTGGCAAAAGATCAAAAAATACACAAGATAAAGCATTATTACAATGTATATATATATAATAGGTATATGATAAATATACAGAATAAAACATGCTCAAGTGTATATACTGTATCTACATATTAGACATCAAAATACCATTATATAGCACTCTGAAAAAAACACCTATCCTCTTAAGAAAACAAAATACAAAAAATATATAACAATCAAAAAGAGGGAGAAACAGACAGCCCAATCAATTGCTAGGTTTGCCCCGGGATGTAAAATGTGCTGCATCACTCATAGTTAGGTTAGTACACATGATTACAAGTTTAATTGATACAAAAATACACATTTCATCATAATAAAATCCTTTTAAAATTACAGAAAGCTGATTTATAATATATAATACATAATTACAGTGTAGTTTTACGTATACAATCTCAATATACAGTAAATATAGATGCGTGTGGTATACTGCATCTGGCAGCTTGAAGCGTTTCGTGAATTTCAATTCGCTTGATCAGGAGTAGATGCAAAATATATCTATGAAATAAAACATCAACAAGAAAAAAAGATTCTTGATGTCACATTTTTTATTCCACAGGTCAGCTAATAACCCGCTACTTACAAATAAGCTTGGTAGCATGGTAGAGTTTGGAGTTAAAATCATCAGAGATGTCTGTCCTGGGAGCTGTGGCAGTAAGACCTGTATGGACCTAAAGGGTAAATTGGCAACAGAGGCAGTGCTAGGAAACTGAGAAACCATGGTGCTATAATCCAGAGTGGTACCCGCTTTGGATGCAAAGAGGATACTGTAAAAAAAAATATATGGGTATAAATTACCATCCACAATGATGCTATATAGAAATAACTATTCTGTCTGCTATACAAGTGAAGAAAAGAAGAATAGAAGCAATATAATGAGTATATATCCTTTACTATAGAATGAAACTAAAGATCAGAACAGTGCTAACCATGGCCTAAGAAAACAGATAGGTATATTAGCAAAAGATTACAGAACCAGTGACTAAAAATAAAGAAAAACATTAAAAAAAATCAGGGGCAGTCCCAAACATAATATGGTGAACTCATCAAAGCTCTAATCCAAAGTGTAGTCCATGTGTTCTGGTAAGAAAGAACATAGCCAGTCTGCCACAACCATTAGTCCCATAAGGCTCACAAGGGATACCTCCGAATGCCATAAGTAGGCTGCTCATGGGGGAAGGTACACTCACATAACAGACACGATCGCTAGGTGAGCTGGCACCAAAATACCACCCATGAGGCAGCAGCAGGATTACATGGTACACACTGGATGTCATGATGCCACAGAGCTGACGTCACATGCCAGGCAAGGATCGTGGTGCTGATGCAAAGGGAAGCCAAAATCCAGGTTTCCAAGCCATCTAAGGTGGCTAAGGGTGGCGCGACTCTCTTCATGCAATGCAGCTCCCAGGAACAAGCGACCCCCGAACCACCATCCCAAATTTCAGAACCCCATGTGAACTGCAGCAGAACCCAAGCTGGAAAAATACCAAAAGTATCAAAAATGATGAATCAAAATATATAGCTTGAGGGGTCTAAAGGGTGCAACAGACCATAAAAATGGGCAAATATGTCTTCCACCTATAAATTGATACATTAATTAATGTAAAATATGATTTGACAACAGCAGAAATAATGTAATACTCCTCCATCCCAAATACATAGACAATCATTTGCAAATAGGTTTGCCCGGGACTTTAAATGAGGTGCATCATGCACAAGACCATATAGTTAGATTAGTACACATGAATACAAGTTTATTAATACAAAAATACACATTTCATCATAATAAAATACATTTAAAATGATATAAAGCTGATTTGTTATATAATACATACTTACAGTGTAGTTGTACATACACAATCTCAATATAAATATAGATGTGTGTGGTATACCACATGTGGCAACTCAACGCGTTTCACGGGTTTAAATTCACTTCATCAGGAGTACATGCAAAATATATCTATAAAATAGAACATCCAATAAGAAAAAAATATTCGTCATGTCTGTCCCAGGAGCTGTGGCACTAAGTCCCATATGGACCCAAAGGGAAAGTGGGCAGCAGAGGCAGTGCTAGGAAACTGAGAAACCATAGTGCTATAATCTAGAGTGGCACCCGCAAAGAGGATATTGTAAAAAATATTACCATCCACAATGATGCTATATAGAAATAAATTTTACTGTATAAACAGACAACCCTAATCATTTCTTTCTAAAAATAAATTATTGCTGGCTTACACTGGTCAGGAAACACTTACACTTTTCTGGTGGCAATCAAGAATCTTGTTGCTGGGACACACTGGTCTCATGACAGTGCACTAGTGTTGCGGTGATCATGAACACTTGCTGGCTTTCACTGGTCTGGTAACATTGGGACTGGTGTGGTGGAGATTAGGAAAACTGTTGAAGGCTCACTCTAATCAGGGAACATTGAGATTGGCATGCAGGAACACTTTTACTGGCTTACATTGGTCTGATGACACTGAGACTAGTGTGGTGGCAATCAGGAACATTGTTGCTGGATTACAGTGGTCTGGTGACACTGGGACTGGTGTGGTGTCAGTCGTGAACCATGTTGCTGGCTTGCGCTGGTCTAGTGACATTGCAACTAGTGGGGTAGTATTCAGGAACACTAAAATCAAAATCTCTGTGAATCCCCAAAGAAAAGTAAAACTTTCACCCTTGAAAGTGCAAATAACATAACATAAACCTTTTCTGCAATCCTTCCCGCAAAACTCAAATCCTACCCCACATTTCCCCAGTATATTCAAAATATCCACAATACAAAGTCCACGATGCAAATAACAAAAGTCCACCACAAGTCCACACTCATATAAAATCTTTAAACGTTAGGCATTATCCCATTCCCCACTTCAAATCCAGGAACCTCAAATAAAATAAACTAGATATAGTGCATTAACTTTTACCAACAATCAAATACTGTGATACCATGCAAAAAATCACTTGTGAGAGAGAGAAAAAAAAAAAAAATTAGTTTAAATTACTACTTTTAGTGAATCTAATGTGTAAAATTATATAAATAAAATTAGGGTGAATACACCTACACAACCCAAATGGGGAAATGTGGGGTAGGATTTGAGTTTTGGGGGAAGGATTGCAGAAAAGGTTTATGTTATGCTATTCAGGAACACTGTTGCTGGTTTCACTGGCCTGGTGACACTGCGTCTGATGTGGTAGTAATCAGGAACACTGTTGTTGGATTACACTAGTCTGGTGACACTGGGATTGGTGTTGTGGCAATCAGAAACATTGTTGCTGGTTTACAGTGGTTTGCTGACAATGGTCCCGGTGTGTTGGCAATTAAAAAACAGTTTCTGTATGCACTGGTTTGGTCACACTGTGACTAGTGTGGCAGTGATCAGGGACACTTAGCCTTTTTTCACTGATAAAGTGACACTGTGCTAGTGTTGCTAGTGATCAGGGATACTGGCTGGTTGCACTTCCATACACTGTCATCAAAGCAGCCAGACATTATCAGTGTCAGGGCAAGAGTGGTGAGAGTGGGAGGATGTTTTAATACACCTTCCCACCCTCAGGAGTGAGTCATCTGGCTATTTAAATGCAACAGACAACAAATGATTAAGAATCCCTCTGCGGTTATAACCTCAGTGTACACTCCAGCCTTTGTTTCACCTCTGTAGAGAAAGGCTCACTTGCTGTTGTGCCTCTAAGGAGGCGAGGGGAAGCTCCAGACAAATTTTTTTGGGGGTGCTATGCTGGTACTGGAAGCACGAGTGAGGGCGTAGCCAAAAAAGTGGGTGTGGCAAGCAAGCAGGTGTGGCCAACAAGTGGATGTTTCTTCATGGTTTATGGCCTGTCGTGTAATACTTTTCACCCTTTGTGTAGACCAAATAAGACCTGCGGGGCAAACCGAAGAGACTGTAGAATTAAAATAAGCCCAGCATGAGCCAGAAATGAAAACCCCCAGATTGTGTCAACTTCAGCAATAACTCACAGCACAGCAAAATAATTAACTCTCAGCACCTCACAATAAATAGCCCACAATAGGTCACAGACACTAACCCCTAGCACAGCACAGTAATTAACTTGAGCATGGATGAATACTTAATCCTCAGCATGTCACAGTAATTAACTCCCACCTGCATTGCACAACAATTAACCCTCAACATTGCACAACATTAACCCCCAAAATTACAGAACAGTTAGCCCCCAGAATTACACTACAATTAGCCCCCAAAGCACAATAATTAACCTGCAGCATGACACAACAATTAACCCCCCAACACCCCAACCCCAGAATAACACAATAATAAATCCTGAGTGCAGCACAGCAATTAACCTCACCAATATACATTAATTAACCCCCAACACTGCACAATAATAAATCTTCAGCAGTATAGCAAACAGGTGCCCCCTTTCATTGTGAAATATCAACATAGCAGAGTGAAGAGATTAGAATTATATAGCATACAGAGTGTGGAGGTCAGGACTAGGTACAACATTAGTTCCTCAGTCTGCCCTTTTACATTGGTGGTCAATACCAAAAGTACCCCCTTACATTAGTGGTCAGTGTGCATCTGCACAATGGTGGTTGGTGTGCCCCTGTACAAAGGTGATCAGTATGTCCTCTGTATATCAATAAAAAGCCAATAAATGCAGCACAACCCTGCACTTCCTCTAAAAAATTTACAAATGGACTGATAAGTGCAATGGTAAAACCTATATATGAATTTCCAGTGCAAATCAACCAATGCATTGCAATATAGTAGAGATGGTGTCACCCTCTTTGGAAAAATAATTAAGAAATTGCAGAGCTGCAGTGTGTAAATAATGATGAAACCCTCTACATACAATAATTATAGCAGAGGTGAAAATCAACCAGTGTATTAGAACTTAGTGGTGATGGTGTCACCCTCTCTGCAAAAGTTAAGAAATATTGCAGATATGCAATTTGCAAATAGTGGTGATACCCCCTATATACACTCACAGATCATTTTATTAGGTACACCTGTTCAATTGCTTGGTAATACAAATTGCTAATCAGCCAGACACATGGCAGTAACTCAATGCATTTAGGCATCTACAGTGAAGGAAATAAGTATTTGATCCCCTGCTGATTTTGAATGTTTGCCCACTCACAAAGAAATTATCAGTGTAAAAATCGAATGGTAGGTGTATTGTAACACTGAGAGACAGAATAGAAACAAAAAATTCAAAAGAAATGCATGTCTAACAAATTATGCACTGATTTGCCTGTTCACGAGGGAAATAAGTATTTGATCCCCTTCACAAAACATGACTTAGTTCTTGGTGGCAAATCCCTTGTTGGCAATCACAGAGGTCAGACGTTTCCTGTAGTTGGCCACCAGGTTTGCATACTTCTCAGGAGCGATTTTGGCCCACTCCTCTTGGCAGATCCTCTCCAAGTCATTAAGGTTTGGTGGCTGACATTTAGCAGCTCAAACTTTCAGCTCCCTCCACAGATTTTCAATCAGATTAAGGTCTGGAGACTGGCTAGACCACGCCAGAACCTTAATGTGCTTCTTCTTGAGCCACTCCTTTGTTGCCTTGGCCACGTATTTTGGGTCATTGTCAAGCTGGAACACCCATCCACGACCCATGTTCAATGCCCTGGCTGAGGGAAGAAGGTTCTCGCCCAAGATTTGACGGTACATTGCCCCGTCCATCGTCCCTTTGATGCGGTGCAGTTGTCGTGTCCCCTTAGCAGAAAAACACGCCCAAAGCAGAATGTTTCCACCACCATGTTTGATAGTTGGGATGGTGTTCTTGGAGTCATAGGCAGCATTCCTCCTCCTCCGAACACAGCGAGTTGAGTTGATGCCAAAGAGCTCGGTGTTGGTCTCATCTGACCACAACACGTTCAACCAGTCCTCCTTTGCATCATTCAGATGTTCAGTGGCAAACTTCAGACGGGCCTGGACATGTGCTTTCTTGAGCAGAGGGACCTTGCGGGCACTGCAGGATTTCAATCCTTGTCGGCGTAGTGTGTTACCAATTATTTTCTTGGCGATTGTGGTCCCAGCTGCCTGGTGATCATTGACAAGATCCTCACTTTTAGTTCTGGGATGATTCCCCACTGTTCTCATGATCATTGACACTCCACGAGGTGAGATCTTGATGGTGCACCAGACCTAGGAAGACTGATAGTTGTTTTGTGTTTCTTCCATTTGCTAATGATTGCAACAACTGTTATCACCTTCTCACCAAGCTGCTTGGCAATAGTTTGGCACAAGTCCAGCCTTGTGTAGGTCTACAATCTTGTCCGTGACATCCTTGGACAGCTCTTTGGTCTTTGCCATGGTGGAGAGTTTGGAATCTGATTGTTTGATTGCTCCCATGGACAGGTGTCTTTTATACAGGAAACAAATGCAATTAGCAGCACTCCCTTTAAAAGACTGCTTCTAATCTCAGCTTGTTACCTGTATGAAAGACACCTGGTAGCCAGAAATCCTGCTGAATAAAAGAGAATCAAATACTTATTTCCCTCATGAACATGCAAATCAGTGCATCATTTGTTAGACATGCATTTCTTTTGAAGTTTTTGTTGCTATTCTGTCTCTCAGTGTTATAGCCATAGTGGGAGGGTCTTAAAGGGGCATTGTTACTGTAAATACCATTACACACAAGGTGCAGAGTACAGGTGTACGCTATACACAGAGTGAAGGGTTGAGAAGTGTGCAGTGTGCTACTTACAAAGTGCATGGTTGAAGAGCATGCTCTTCAGTGCATGTTTCAGAAGTGCGCTATATACAGAGTGCAGAATTCAGGAGTGTGCTATGTATAGAATGTATTCAGGAGTGTGCTACATGGAGTGCACAGTTGTGAAGTAGCTGATTCACTTGAATAGATTGCTTGACATGAGGCAGGGGAGATAGGACAGAGGGAAAGTTAAAATTTATTTTATTGAGATTCAGGGCTCTTGGGTGGCTGAGCCCATTCAGTGTAATTGCAGTTGAGTTTTTTCCTTCCAGGCAACCCAGGTGCAGTGTACAGCCTGTCATTGATATGAATAGTTGTTTGCTGCTGTATTCATGTTTATCATCACATCACTGTATAGAGGAATACAGCAGCCTACAACCATTCAGGTCAATAACAGGCTGTACACTTCACCTAGGCTGCCTGGACAGAGGAAATTCCACTGCAGTTACATTGAATGGGCAGTCCATCTCCTCCAGGATGGCACATCAATACGTGCCATTGCCAGAAGGTTTGCTGTGTCTCCCAGCAAAGTCTCAAGAGCATGGAGGAGATTCCAGGAGACAGGCAGTTACTCTAGGAGAGCTGTACAGGGCCATAGAAGGTCTTAACCCATCAGCAGGACTATCTGCTCCCTTGTGCAAGGAGGAACAGGATGAGCACTGCCAGAGCCCTACAAAATGACCTCCAGAAGGCCACTGGTGTGAATGTCTCTGACCAAACAATCAGAAACAGACTTCATGAGGGTGGCCTGAGGGCCTAACATCCTCTAGTGGGCCCTGTGCTCACTGCCCTGCACCATAGAGCTTGATTGGCATTTGTCATTGAACACCAGAATTGGCAGGTCCGCCACTGGCACCCTGTGCTTTTCACAGATGAGAGCAGGTTCACCCTGAGCACATGTGACAAACGTGAAAGGGTCTGGAGAAGTTGTGGATAACATTATGCTGCCTGTAACATTGTTCAATATGACCATTTTGATGGTGGGTCAGTGATGGTCTGTGGAGGCATATCCATGGAGGGACACACAGACCTCTACAGGCTAGACAACGGCACCCTGACTGCCATTAGGTATCTGGATGAAATCCTTTGAGCCATCATCATATCCTATGCTGGTGCAGTGGGTCCTGGGTTCCTCCTAGTGCACGACAATGCCCTACCTCATGTGGAGGGAATATGCAGACAGTTCCTGGATGATGAAGGAACTGATACCATTAAATGGCCCCCACACTCTCCTGACCTAAATCCAATAGAACACCTTTGGGATATCATGGTTCGGTCCAACCAATGCCGCCAGGTTGCACCTCAGACTGTCCAGGAGCTCAGTGATGCCCTAGCCCAGATCTGGGAGGAAATACCCCAGGACACCATCCATCGTCTCATTAGGAGCATGCCCCGACATTGTCAGGCATGCATACAAGCATGTGAAGGCCATACAAACTACTGAGTACCATTCTGAGTTGCTGCAATGAAATTTAAGCAAAATGGACTAGCCTGCTGCATCATTTTTTCACTTTAATTTCCAGAGTGTCTTTGAATTCAGTCCTCTGTAGGTTGATAATTTTCATTTCCATCAAATGATGAGGCATCCTTACATTCCTAACACATTACCCAGTCCATATCCGTATAGATATCCAGCATGATATTTTTCCCCATTGAGATCTGATGTGTTTTCAAAGTGTTCCTTTAATTTTTTTGAGCAGTGTATATTATTCCAAAGTCTACCAAAGTATTATTTAAATCATGTAAACAAAAATTCTAATATTTAATTTAAATAAATATATAGCATGCATCCCTTATCTCTTTCTAGGGTGGGGATACACATAGGTATTTTTTTGCATTTATTTGAGTTATTTTTTCCACTCAACTATGTGACTTCCAGAGAAAGTAACATAACAACCCATAGCTTTGTAAAACACAATGACACTGAAAAATGCAGATTTGTTTCTACATATAAAACCATCCAATTAAACAGAATGATCTTGTCAGTTATATTTATCCCATGAGGTTATGAGCAAAAATCACTGAAATAACACAAAGAACTTTGTGTATGCAATGTTTGCACATGCTTCAGCTGACAGCTTTTGTCATTTTTTCAATCATTCTGGAGACAATCTACTAAGAAACAACTGGAGCTGAAAGACATACATAACGGTGTCTGTGGTGCCTGTAATGCAGGACTCAAGCACACCTGTTGATATAATGATTCTCCTGGGTGCAGGAACATTTCTAAAGTATAATATGCCAGTTAAGGCAGTGCAGCTCGCACGGCTTTCCCTGATAAATCGCTGCTTTTAAGTCTGCAAGCAAATACATTCTAATCCACGTAGTACTGAGCTGAAAATCTAAACTAATTTGAATTTAATGGGTCATGTTCATTCCAGTTTTTTCCTTTGTCATTTGTCTTATTTGTAAAGATTACAAGCAGTTGTGGTGAAAACTTGACCTTTGTGCAGTCAAGCTTAGTACATTCTTTCAATTAATTTTCTTACATTGAATATTGTGTCCTACACTCTCCCTGAGGCATAAATCAATGGAACAACTTAGAAGAGCTCCCGCAATAAGTAAACATTACTGACGTGAATCACTGTTAACCTGCAGCAGAGGTACATGCTAAAGTACTGAGACCTGCTCTGTAGATATTTTATGAAAATTATAGAGGACAACAGGGAATGTTAAGGAAACGAAACTCTAGATATCTTGTAATTTCTAATTTAGAAAATAGAATTGATGTTAGACTAATTTATATATAAATATTGAAGTTCTGTTTGTATTCATGTTAAGTATCTTATTATGAATATTTATTACTTTTAGTGCAGTAAATATAAAGCACAGAAAGGAAATCTCAATTTCTAAAGGAAGAAATTGAGATTTCCTGTTTCATTGGGATCCTTCCATATAGTAACATGGATAGGCCTGCAAATCCTTGCTGCTACTTGCATTACTTTAAATACATTGTGGATAATTATTCTGTTGTATGGTCAGGCTGCAGTACCATTTAGTAGTCCTGAAAATACAATCTGTAATTGCAGTTCTTTGATCCTAAAAAATTGGAAAGCTTCAGCAGCTTTCCATTTTTTTAAGATCAAAGAACTGCAATTAAAGATTGTATTTTCAGCAGCACCCGTGTACATTCTCTTTATTATGTATGTAGCACCCTCCTAGTCAGCTAGGGGGAGCTATGCTCCAATTGTTAGCAAGGAGGGCTGTGTAGCAGCCTGGGTGTGATAGCTAGCAGGGGTCAAATTGTGGTCAGAGCTGAGAGGCTCTGTAGACCAGCCCTCTGGAATTTCCCTCTGCTCTAAAACTTTGGAGAAAGGTCTAGAAGCAGTGGGTGGATCTGATGAGTGGCTAGTCTGTACTTTTAGAGGATCCTGGCAAATCCCCAACAGGATGCATGGCAAGGGGCCAGGACAACCTTTAGGAGTAACTGAGCCCACTCAGCAAAGAAGGAGGAGGGAGCCCAGATGAGAGTAGCTCACTGCCCAGATGAGGCAGTGGAGCTTGAAAGGAGTAAATCTAAGACCTTCACTGGCCCCCAGAGCAAGGGCCATCTGTGTAGTAGGGAAGGAGCAGCACAGATAGGAAGCCTGGTAGCAGCCACCGACCCACCAGCAGTACAGGAGAAGGACTGAGTGAGTAGACCTGCACACCCTGGGTCAGAAAGGGAAAGGAGGCACTCTAGTGGGAAGCTAGATTAGCCTGCTGCCCAGGACTGTTCCACTATTTATGTGGCAGACACTGGATCGCCTGCTCAGGGATTCACCCAGAAAAGCTGGATAAGGAGTATCTAGGATCTGCGGTGGTACTACAGGACGTGCTGGCTAGCTCTCCAGAAGAGATTGTTTGCTGTAACCACTTGTACAAAGTTCAGAACATTCTCCTCAGTTTCTCAGTTCTATTGGGCATCCCATATACCCCTTACCCCATCCATGTTCTGAATCCCTTAATAAAACTTCAAAACAAGCTCACAGAGTGGTCACTGACTCCTGAATGCAAGTCTATGTGGAAATGCATGTTTCTTGGCTGTGACTATAGGGGGGCCCAAATCTTCAGCAACTCCTAAGGGGTAGGTGTTACATCTATTTAACCTCTTAAGGACCACCCTATAGCATATATACTGCTACAGGACAGCACCTGTGTGCAGAATCACGTGTTTATATACATGATTTAGCATTTCCAGGTAGGGGGCGTGTGAGCCATGCATCCTGGCATTTCAGGGCCAACATTAGAAGCTTATGCCACACATCACCCACTCTTGAAGAGCAAGCCTTTTCCAACACTTTTAGTTCACATCAAAAAACTGTGTTTTTTTTTGCCAGAAAATTACTTTGAACCCCCAAACATTATATATTTTTTTAAAGCAGAGGCCCAAGAGAATTAAACGGTGGGTGTTGAAATTTTTTACATCACATAGTATTTGCACAGCGATTTTTCAAAAGCAAATCTTTTTAAGAAAAATACACCTTTTAGAATTTTTATGCACAAAAACACAATATATTGCCCAATTGTTTGATAAAGTTTAAATGATGTTATGCTGAGTAAATAGATACCAAACTTGGCATGCTTTAAAATTACGCATGTCCGTGCAATGACAACAAAGTACATACATTTTTATTATCAATAGGTGATGCTTTAAAATCCTTTCAGGTCACCAGTTTATATTTACACAGGAGGTCTAGTGCTAGAATTACTGCCCTCAGTCTGATGTTTGCGGTGATACCTCTGGATCAACTGTGGGTATAGTATTATACCTTTTTTTTTTTTCTATGGTTGAACTGGATGGACTTTTGTCTTTTTTCAGCCAGACTAACTATGTAACTATGTAACCTCACATGCATGGAGCAACCGCTGTTTACATACCAGTGCGGGGTCAACACTTGCGCAGGCAGGTGGGCAAGGGTGCTTTTTTTTTTAGTTATTTTGATTTTTTAAATTATTTTTACACCGTCCCTTTCATTTTTTTTATCCCTTTTAATGCTATCACAGGGAATGCATATATCCCCTAAAATTTCAATGGCCATTGTCATGTATTCTTTTTTGAGAAATCTGGGTTCTATCAGGCTCTAGATATTTCCTCTGCCCTCACATTATCTAATCTCATCAAGAGCGGTGTGATCAGTTGCTTTCCCAATTTACAAATGGAGCTGTTTATATCCTGTGAAACTGAAGTGATGAAATGCTCGTAGCTTCCAATTTCTTAGACTATAGAGATAATTGGAGACATTCTGGTCTCTGATCAGCTCTATGGTCAGCCAGAGGAACTGCCAGCTGCATTCTTGGATTCCCCTGTGGGACAGGAGAGCCCAAGGGTTATGTTGAGGGTTATGCCCAAAAATGTTTTAAATTTTGAAACTGTGATAGGTTTCCATGTGAGTTGTCAGGCAAGAGCTGAATCTGGGTGGGCGGCGATGTATTATTGTGCATATAAAATGCTTTGACCCACAATCAATTGATACAAATCTTCTGTGAAAAACCGTGGAGGGGCTAAACACTAGATCTGGCAGCGAATGGGGCCAATCCTGCATTTTTGGGGACACTATACAAAGGAAGAACTAGTATAGTTCTGTTTGTGATAATTATCTTGATCCGTACAAACACTATACTAGTACTGGTGGCAATCAGCGACCTATAGCGTGAGTGTGATAGTGTGTGGGCAATCTAACGCTAGCTGTTCCTGGCTGGGTGGGGTGCTTGCTGACCTTGACGCTATCTTATGTCGGTAGTGGCAGGAATACAGTGATCAGTGAAAAATTCTATATACTGACACTGTACTAATGGCACTGGCTGGGTGACGAGGTGATCAAAAGGTTAAATGTACTAATCTAATGTGTGTGTGTAAAATGTAGTGCTTTTACTCGGTACCGTGTTCTCTCTTCTCTCCCTGGACTGACAGGTGGGGGGGGGGCAGAGTGGGGCGCAGGTGCGTTCACACCCCAAAATAGGAAGTGACACAAGATTACTTCCCTTTTCCAAGATCTGCTGCTTTCCTGCAAAATTTGAGTAAGCGGTTGGCAAGTATTTAAAATAAAAACCTCTTAAAAAATTTTTTGAAATCTCAATGTAGTATTTTTTTGGTTAACATTTTCTTTATTATTTTTTTAATACTTTTATTAGAATACCATAGTAACATTGTACTACTGGGGGGGGGGGGGGTGATCAGGGATTCTTTTTTTTTTACACTTTGCTTTGCAGAAGAAATAAAGATCATTTCTCCTGCAATGCAAAGCTTGCTATCCTGAACTTAACTCGTTCATAAACTGTCATGAATGAGTCAAGTTTTGAAAGCTCAGGATAGTGATCTGTGATTGGCTGGAGCTGGTCACATGGTACAGGGTGCTGTGATTGGCCCCATGTATCATGTGACAGCTGTGGGTCAATCACAGCTCACTAGGAAAAGGAGTAGAGTTGTTATGAATGAGATTGATTCATAACAGTTTGCATACATTGCATACATTACATCGCCTAGCGATCACATGATCCCGTTCACCATGATCTTCATTCTGTTGTATCTGCAGGACACAGCAGTCGCAAGGGGGGAGTGTTGTGCGCCCACTCGGGTGTGCAGGGGCCCCCGTGTTAGTACAGACAGAGCGACGTACGAGTACATCGCTTTTGCCTGTAGCTGCCGCCCTGCCGCAGTACATTGCAGGCAGGCAGGAAATGGTTAAAAGAGCAAGCAATTCTTACAATGATCAGATTTTATTTATTTATCTAAAACCGTTAATCCAAAAAGGGACAAAACTAGTGCTGTAACTGCTTATAAAGTGTTAGCTGGAGTTTGGCTTCAGTTTGTTAGTGCATCTAAATCGGCCAGTACATCTAACAATACTCTCCCCCCAGACTGGCAATGATTCTGTCCAAAGGTTTCTCTGTTGTTCCTTCATGCAGAGTGGAGGCACCCTAACACACAAAGTGGATCTTCATTTTCTCAGTCAACATTGACTTTGCTTAATCCCTATGCTGCTAGCATTAGTAAATAGTAGGAAAGTATATTTTTTAGATTTCTTCAGTACTTCCTGGTTTCAAAATGATTTCATACATCCCAGGAGTCTACAGGAGGGTAGAATTTTTTTTCTCAGCTAAGAAAACCCTCCTGCCTGCCTGCATGCCTTCATGCTAAGGGCAGATGGATTCCAGGAAGTAAATGCTACATTAATTATCTGCCTTACTTACTAGATGGCCAAAGTCAGAAATGCTGAAAGGTTTTTCAAAGTGATTTCTCAACAAAGTAGAGCATGGAGACATGGATGGGTGAGTTTGGTTTGAATAGTAAAAATGAATTAAATAGTGCTTTTTGTTTGAGGTGCTCAGATGCAATGTAGTTTTACTTTAACACATTGCCGCCCAGCCTATAGCAGATTGACGGCGGGGCAGGACACTCGCCATTGTGACTGGGTGTCATATGACGTCCTGTCAAAATGAGCCACTCACGTGACCGCAGGGCTGAGCAGCATCCACGAGGCACAGCCGATGACATATTAATACACCAGCCAGTTGCCAGTGTCATGTGACCTCTGTGACCAATCACAGCAGATCACGTCAATTGTATATAATGGTTGGCTTCCTGCCATGCCATTCATTGTATACAATTATGCTGTTAGCTGTGACTGGTCAAGGCAGTCACATGATACAGACAGGGCCAATCACAGCCCATCTGTATCATGTGATCAGCTTTGCCCAATCACAGCTAATCACAAGAAAAGACTGAATTAATCAGTTTCATTCAGTAACAATGATTGCAAATATCAATGAAATACATTGGTATTAGCAATCATAATGTGTTTAAAAAATAAATCCTGATCACTTTCCCAGAGTAGTTCATTGTTACTATGGTAACATTGTATTGCTTTGGTCACAGTGTGCTGAAAAATAAAATAGTAAAGAAAAGAAAAAAATTAATACAAAATAAAAAAAATAGAAACATTTGAAAAAAAAATACAAATTCAATTATTATTATTATTTTCACCAAAGAAATGTAGCAGAATACATTTTGACCTAAATTTATGAAGAAATGTTATTTATTTGCACAATTTTATAACAAAAACGAAGAAAAGTGCATTATTTTTCAAAAGTTTCAGGTGTTTTTTGTTTTAATTTAACTCTGTCGTGATTAAATACCACCAAAAGAAAGCTCTATTTGTGTGAAAATATGATATAAATTTCATATGGGTACAGTGTTGCATGATCGCGAAATTGTCATTCAAAGTGCGACAGCGCTGAAAGCTGAAAATTGGCCTGGGCAGGAAGGGGGTATAACTGCCCGGTATTGAAGTGGTTAAGTATTTACCTCCCAAAGATGCCTCAGACTATAAAACTAATATATTTATTCCTGAGAGTTTCTAAGTGAGGATCAATTAAACAGAAGCAACACAAAATGTAATTTTATTTTTAGCAAGTTGCATTTATATATCAAAAAAGCAAAAACACATGTATAAGAAGTCTATGATTTAAGCAGGTATGTATATTAGTGTAGAGTCATTAACACTAAATCTTCCTTACAAGTGAGATTCTGAACACAAAGCCAGGATGCAGCCTGCGAGGTGGAGAATGGTTGCGTCCATCATTGCCAGTTAAAACTGGGTTCATACTTAAAATGCAGCCTCTGCTGTAATGTACAGTAAGTCCCCTCTGTCATTTTCACAACAGCGAATCTGTTGGTTAGTTTGGTGGGGGAGTGGCAGAAGGGGTAGAGGGACAGGATGTGCTATGTGTACCCTATGCAAGTTTTTTGAGTATGTAGCCAGTGTTATAGTAACATATTGCAAGGAGTATCTGTCCATTAAAGATCACATACAGTAATGAAAATGCATATTAATTACTAGGGATGAGCTCAGTGTTCATTATTCAGCATGGACAAACGTGAGAGCTTCTGACTGTCATTGGCTGCTGAGGAAGCAGCAGGTGCTTGCACCCACTGCCTCCTTACCAACCACTGACATCACTTGACCCATTAGCTTACATGGCCAGGAATCCCCGGACATGTAAGAAAATAGCTGGGGATTGGAGAGGGTTACATCATTGCCTACATATGGTCATACGGTCCTTCCCGTATATAGCTGATTACAACTTGTCAGTGGGCAGGGGACTTGATTGACAGTGGATTTATAACAAAGGACATTTTTGGGGTATTTTATGAGAAAAAGCACTTGTCAAAAATGTGGGTGTCATTATTTCTAGGTTACATCTTTTTATTTTTTTTTTGTTAATGAGAAGGTGTTCTATGTACCCCTTACACTTTCATGTAGGGAGCACCAGTATCTGGGGATTCCATATTCTGATAAGCCCCCCAACCGCAGACTCTCAGAAGCACTAGCCAGAGTTGTGGGGAAATGGCTCTTGTCTTCACCAATACGGGGTCCCCCTGGCAAGGCACCACCCCATGTTGAGGACGTGTGGCCTGGTATAGTTCAGGAGGGAGGGCACCTGCTCATTTCCTCTAGTTCCTGACCAGGCAGGCTGCATGCTAAGATCAAGGGTCTAGTATGGATTTTTAAGGGGACCTCGTGCAGTTTTGTATGGAGATCCTCCTTAAAATCTTGGGAGATCATACATTTGTCTTTCTTTTTTGTTTTATTTGCATAAGGTACCCCCTTAAAATTCATACCAAACTCTAAGGGTCTGGTATCTATTTTGAGGAGGAACACGTTTTTTTCATTCATGCGTTAGGACCTAAGACATTTACTGAACCCTGCTCAAGCCAAAGAACAGGGATATAGATGGCTATCTTTAGACGTGGTGTCACTATACACATCTATTCAACATGAGTTCGGCCTTCAAGCCATTCAACATTTCTTGGCAAAAGATTCACCACTCCACCATACTCAGATTCAATTTCTGTTCAATTGCATCAAATTTGCACTGGACCACAATTACTTTTTGTTTCTAGATAAACACTACCGCCAGATTCAGGGCACAGCTATGGGAGCTCGTTTTGCTCCCAGCTATGCAAACATTTTCATGGGTTTTTGGGAAAACAAATACATTTGGAGTAATAATCCCTTTAGCGCAAATCTTATACGGAAGATATATAGACGACATTATTATTATCTGGAATCGTACTGATCAAGAACTAGATGGCTTCCTAGATCATTGTAGAAATAACCCATACAATATTTCATTCACTCATGTGATTGATAACGATACGCTAGTATTCCTAGATCTAGAACTCAGACATGAGAGTAATGGTGTGACATGCTCTAAAACACATTTTAAGCCGACAGCAGGCAACTCTTACTTACACGCCAAGAGCAATCACCACCCCCAATGGATCCAGAATGTCCGCTTTGGACAGTTTTGCAGGCTAAAACGCACATGCACGCTCAAACAAGACTATATTGAACAGAGCCATATCCTTAAACAGAAATTTAAAGAAAAAGGTTACAAGGAAAGTCATATAGAGACGGCCTTTCAAAAATACTTAGGGATGTTTGATCCCACCGTCTCCACAGAAATCGAACATAACTCTAAAAAACCTACGGTTACTTTTAACAACAAGGAAGTTCGCTTCAGTACCAGATTCAGTAGTAAGTCCTGGGACATTAAACAAATACTGTCCAAAAATTGGACTATTCTTAAGAATGACCCCACGCTTGGTAAGGCACTTCCGGAGAAGCCTACGCTTATCTTCAGAAAACCGAAAGATCTGAGGAGTCAAATAGCGCCAAGTAGAGTGCGTAAAGCCACGACAGCCAACCCGGGCCCATGGTCAATTTTATTCGATCAAAAGGGTAGTTATAGATGTGGCATCTCGAACTGTGGCACCTGTGGGATCATATGCCATCGAAAACGAGAGTTCACAAGTACGGATGGGAAAAGGTATCCTATTAAACAATTTATAAATTGCAGCTCCTCCTTTGTCATTTATGGCATAATTTGTCCATGTGGCTTACTATATGTAGGCCGTACCTCACGTTGCCTTAGGATCAGGATCAGTGAGCACAAGAGCAGTATCAAACTAGGGAGAGATAAATACTCAGTCCCCCGCCATTTTAAAGAAAAGCATTCGAGCAACTATCTTGGTATGAGAGTTTTTGGGATTGAGGCCATCACTAGGGATTTGGATAGTGGGAGGAGACACCAGGAACTGTCCAAAAGGGAGAGTTTTTGGATTTTTACATTCGGCACTCTGTCCCCTAGAGGACTAAATGATGACCTTGAAATTCATACACTCATCTAATTTACCGTTAGCGACAGACATATCTAGTGTATCTTATTGGGTTCATGTCCCACTCAAGTACCTATGACCTTGCCACTGTGGTGTGTACAAATATTTATATAGATGGGTCTAGTACGTTTGTATATGTGTGCATGTGCATATGGGCATGTCAGGGCAGGAGCTGAGGAACGGACAGGCAGGCCTAACAATGTAACGCACTGGCTGACGACAACCACCACCCACAGACCGAAGTCCCTCAGGGCGCGGAGTCTAAGTCCCAGGCTGCCCTTCACCAGGGCCCCTGATGGTGGGGATGGACTTGACGCAGCCAGGAACCAGGTCGCGGCCCCCGAGACACCTCAGCTGCGGTAATGGCCGCCGCCAATGGCGTGTAACTGGTGGAAGAGACAAAAGAGTAGTCAGAGAAGCCGGGGTCAACAACAACAGGACAAAACGGTACAGGACAGCAGACGAGAATCACAGGTCACGAGCCGGGTTCAGCAACAGAGGGTCAGATCAAAGGAGAATACAAAGAATAGTCAAGTCACAAGCCGAATCAGAATACCAGGAGAGTCACAAGAGTCAGAACAGAGTAATAGCAACACAAAGACACAAGACACAAGTGCAAAGAGCATGTGCGGGCCACAGGCTTATATGTCATCAGCCACACCCCTCTGGGGGATGGACCACACAAACCTGAAGGCATAAAAGGATTCCCATCATGCACAGCAGAATCCAAGATGGACGCCAGCACATGGAGTAACATAACCTCAGGGAAAAGGTAGGACCTTGACAGTACCTCCTCCTCAAGGGCCCCTCCCCCTCCGCGGCTCAACAAAAGGTTTCTGAGGAAAGCGGGTATGAAAAGCGCGGAGGAGGGCAGGAGCATGGACATCCACGGAAGGAACCCAGGAACGCTCCTTGGGACCATAACCGCGCCAATGAACCAGGAACTGTAATCGACCGCGCACCAATCGAGAGTCCAGGATCCGGCTCACCTCATACTCCTCATGACCGTCAACCCGGACAGGACGGGGCCGAGGCACAGAGGTAGTGAAACGATTGCAGATCAGAGGTTTCAACAGGGAAACATGAAAGATATTGGAGATCCGCATCCCAGACGGAAGGGCAAGGGCATAGGCCACCGGATTCACTTTGCGGAGAATGCGGAAAGGACCGACAAAATGGGGAGCTAGTTTGGGTGTGGGCACCCGAAGATTGAGGTTGCGAGTAGACAACCACACCCGATCGCCGACCTGGTAAGAAGGAGCGGGCAACCGTCTGCGATCAGCCTGGAACTTCTGGCGCTGAGCTGAGTCCCTCAAGGCCCTCTGGATCTGCCCCCATGAAGACCGCAGGGCAGCAAGATGGTTCTCCACAGCCGGAATGTCCTGTGGTGAGAACCTCTCAGGAAATACCGCGGGTTGGAACCCATAGTTGGCCATGAACGGAGACATCCCGGAGGAGGAGTTGACCGCCGAGTTCCTGGCAAACTCTGCCCACGGCAGGAGATCGGCCCAATCGTCCTGATGGTCTGAAATATAACACCGAAGGAATTGTTCTAAGGCCTGATTGGAACGCTCATTGGACTGCGGGTGGTAGGCTGAAGAAAAGGAGAGACTAATACCCAACTGGGGGCAGAAGGCGCGACAGAATCTGGACACGAACTGACACGAACTGACTCCCGCGGTCTGAGACAATCACCTTAGGTAACCCATGCAGGCGAAAAACCTCCCTGGAAAAGACCGTGGCCAGTTCTTGCGCTGTGGGTAATTTCCTGAGTGGAATGCAATGGCACATCTTGGAAAACCGATCGACGATCATGAGGATGACCGTATGACCCCGAGACACCGGGAGGTCTACAATAAAGTCCATCCCTAGATGTGACCAAGGACGCTCCCCATTGGGAATGGGTTGCAGAAGACCCAAAGGGAGATGCCGTGGAGACTTATTCTGGGCACAGATTGAACATGCCGCTACATAAGAGGCAATGTCGGCATGGAGGGTTGGCCACCAGAATAAGCAAGAGACGACCCAACACAGCTGGTTCTTCCCCGGATGCCCGGCATCTACCCTCCGGCTTCCCGGGAGAAGCATCAGTTTGAGCCGCCAAAATCTGTTCTCCAAGGGGAGAGGTCAGACTGGTGCGAATGGCAGCCAGGATCTGATCTGGAGGTATAAGTGAGATTGGCTCAGAGTCCTCCCTGGACAACTCAGAGTATTGGCGTGATAACGCATCAGCCCTGACATTCTTGGAACCAGGCAAATATGAAACCACATAGTTGAAGCGTGACAAGAACAGAGCCCATCTGGCCTGGCGGGGTGTCAATCTCTTGGCCTCCGAAAGATAGGTCAGGTTCTTGTGATCGGTAAGAATGAGGACCGGAACCGCGGAACCTTCGAGCAGGTGCCTCCATTCCTTGAGAGCCAGAATGATTGCCAACAACTCCCTATCTCCAATCTGGTAGTTGCACTCAGCCGAGGAAAGCTTCCTGGAGTAGAACCCGCAGGGAAGTAGGGGTCCATCGGGCGACCGACGCTGAGACAGGAGAGCCCCTACTCCTGTCTCGGAAGCATCAACTTCAAGGACGAAGGGCAACCCAGGATTGGGATGCGAAAGAATCGGAGCCGAAGCAAAGGCAGCTTTCAGAGCCTCGAAAGCTATGATGGCCTCGGATGGCCACTCGTGAGGGTTACTCCCCTTCTTGGTTAGGTCAGAGAGAGGCTTTGCCAATGTGGAGAAGTTCCTGATGAACTTCCGATAGTAGTTGGCAAAACCCAGAAAGCGCTGAATGGGCCGAAGACCATTGGGACGAGGCCACTGCAGAACTGCCGCAACCTTCTGAGGGTCCATGGAAAATCCCTCCGCGGAAATTATGTAGCCCAAAAAGGCAACCTGGGATCGATGGAACTCGCACTTCTCGAGTTTACAAAAGAGTCCGTTCTCACGCAATCGTTGCAGCACCTGCCTGACATCCTGGACATGAGACTCCATGGAGGCAGAGTAAACCAAGATGTCATCCAGGTAAACCACAACGCACTGCTGCAACAAATCACGAAGGACATCGTTTATGAATTCCTGAAAAACCGCGGGCGCGTTACACAATCCGAAGGGCATCACCAGGTATTCGTAGTGCCCAGTTCTGGTGTTAAACGCGGTCTTCCACTCATCCCCCTGTCTGATCCGTACGAGGTTGTACGCCGCCCTAAGGTCGAGTTTGGTAAAGACTGTTGCTCCCTTAAGGCGGTCGAACAACTCAGAAATCAAAGGAATTGGATATGCATTTTTAATGGTAATCCGATTGAGACCCCTATAATCGATGCAGGGCCTCAATTCCCCACCTTTCTTCTTTACGAAAAAAAAACCCGCTCCTGCTGGGGAAGTAGACTTACGAATGTGCCCCCGGGAAAGCGCATCCACAACGTACTCCTCCATGGCCTTATTCTCCGCAACCGAGAGAGGGTACACCCTGCCATGTGGAGGAGTGGCCCCGGGTTGCAAGGATATGGCGCAGTCGTAAGGACGATGCGGTGGTAAGGTACCAGCGCGTACCTTATCAAACACGTCCCGGTACTCCCCATAGTCGGTGGGCAACGCAGAGTCCGAGGAGGCACACAATACCTTAACCGGCCCCCGGATGCACCCGGCCCCACACTGTGGAGACCATGAGAGAATCTCGGCTGTTTGCCAATTGAAGGTTGGATTGTGCCTCTGGAGCCAGGGATACCCCAAAACCACCGAATAGTGTGGGGAAGAAATCACCTGAAAACAGGCCAACTCCCTGTGAACAGCCCCAATGGCTACCTCTATTGGCAGAGTCTCGTGGGTAACCTGCGGCGGTTGCAGGGGCCTGCCATCTATTGCTTCGAGAACCAATGGGGCAGCACGAGCCTGCAGGGGAATGGAGTGCTGTGCAGCAAACGAGCTGTCCAAGAACAACCCACCGGCCCCAGAGTCTACCAACGCCTGGGCCGTCACCGAGCCCCCCCGTCCAAGAAAGGACCACGGTGATCAGTGGCTTATCCTTGCGGAACGCCGGGGACGAGGAAACTCCACCCAAGATCTGTCCCCGACATGATCTCAGGTGCGAGCGTTTCCCGGACGGACCGGACAAGACTGCCGAAAGTGACCACCGAGGCCACAGTACAGGCAGCGACCCTCCCGACGCCGAGCGGCCCGCTCCCCCTCGGAAAGGCGAGCAAACCCCAGCTGCATGGGTTCCCCACCAGACAAGCTATCCCCAGGAGGCGTGGGAGGAGAGGGAGGAACGGGTGGGACAGAAAACGCAGGTGCCAGTCGATTGGAAGGCCTCCGCAGGCGTTCCTTGAGTGAAGGCCTCTCCCTGAGCCTGGTGTCAATCAGGATCAGGAAAGAGATGAGCTCCTCCAACACCACAGGCAGTTCCTTAGCTGCAATCTCGTCCTTCAATGTGTCAGAAAGACCATGGGAAAATGCAGCCACCAGAGCCTCATTGTTCCAACCGACCTCTGCCGCCAGGGTACGAAACTCTATAGCGTACTCGGCCACGGTCCGTGAACCCTGATGCATGGTCATGAGCAGCTTGGCCGCCGAGGCGGAACGAGCCGGTACGTCGAATACCCTACGGAAGGCATCGACAAAACCGGAAAAATCTTGAATCACCGGGTCGTTCCTCTCCCATAAGAGATTTGCCCAGGCCAAGGCCTTGTCTGAGAGTAGTGAAATTAGGAACCCAACCTTTGACCTCTCAGACGGGAAGGCGTGGGGTATTAATTCAAAATAAATACCCACCTGGTTGAGGAACCCACGACACTGACTCGGCTCACCCCCAAAGCGCTGTGGAAGAGGGGCAGAACCAGTCATACCTCTGGGCGCCGCTGATGCAGCCATCGAGGTGGTGGACGCAATAGGCGGAGAAGCAGCGGGAGAGACCACCGGAGCGACTACTGGCCTAATAGCCCCAGCAGGAGCAAGGTGTGCAGTGCGTGCAAGCAGAGTTTGCAACGCCTGAGCGAACTGATCCAACAGGTGATCCTGTTGATCGAGTCTGGCGACTAGCGTTGGGAGCGAAGGCGTGCCTGCACCGTCAGGGTTCATGGCACTTGTGTAATGTCAGGGCAGGAGCTGAGGAACGGACAGGCAGGCCTAACAATGTAACGCACTGGCTGACGACAACCACCACCCACAGACCGAAGTCCCTCAGGGCGCGGAGTCTAAGTCCCAGGCTGCCCTTCACCAGGGCCCCTGATGGTGGGGATGGACTTGACGCAGCCAGGAACCAGGTCGCGGCCCCCGAGACACCTCAGCTGCGGTAATGGCCGCCGCCAATGGCGTGTAACTGGTGGAAGAGACAAAAGAGTAGTCAGAGAAGCCGGGGTCAACAACAACAGGACAAAACGGTACAGGACAGCAGACGAGAATCACAGGTCACGAGCCGGGTTCAGCAACAGAGGGTCAGATCAAAGGAGAATACAAAGAATAGTCAAGTCACAAGCCGAATCAGAATACCAGGAGAGTCACAAGAGTCAGAACAGAGTAATAGCGACACAAAGACACAAGACACAAGTGCAAAGAGCATGTGCGGGCCACAGGCTTATATATCATCAGCCACACCCCTCTGGGGGATGGACCACACAAACCTGAAGGCATAAAAGGATTCCCATCATGCACAGCAGAATCCAAGATGGACGCCAGCACATGGAGTAACATAACCTCAGGGAAAAGGTAGGACCTTGACAGGGCATGTATGCGCACGTATGTGTGGTTATTTGTATGCATTTATGTGTGTATGTATATGTATGTATATATATACATATATATATATGCGTATAAGTCTATTGGATATTCATCAGCCTTGGATATGTTTCATGATTGTGGCGCAGGTGGTGTGCATGCGTGTATGCATATGCACACATATATATATATATATATATATATATATATATATATATATATATATATGTATATATAAGAGTGTATGCATTTATAAACAGGTGTGCGTAGGTGTTGATTGTCTATGGGTGTGCATATGTGTGTGCGTCTGTGTACATTCATATATCATATTGCATATTTATTATTTCATATTTCTTAATTATTATTTCATTTTTATTATTATGTCATATTTATTTTTATTTCATAATTCATATCAATTTTACTCAACCATCCATTCAATTTACGATATTGCATATTTTCTTCTAAAAAATGATGTTTTTTACAATTGTTTTTTATAATTGGTTCCTATAGTGAGTTCTGACGATGGGCTTCAGCTATAGGGTTTGGGTATTACATCGACAATTGCCTTAACGACCTGGCATCAATACCATCAACTCTCGTTATGCATCCATAACCCCTTAACATACATCTCAGTGGGGTGCCAGTCAGTGGGGAGACAGAGAAGCTAGGACCCTGTGGAGATCGAGCAGCGCCGCCTCATCTATGCGCGCGCATCATCTGCTGTGATCGTGAGAATGCCGCTCGTTGTGCGGAGGCGCGGATTTGTTCGCGCATGCGCACCTGGTACCACGCCCCGGCGGCGTGCGTTCCACAGCGGCGTGCGTTCCACAGGTTGTTTCTGTTCCTGTTTATAGCCATGTTAGGCTTACAGAGTCTCCCTCTGCTGCCGAGTAGACAAAAAAACACAGAGATCCACAGGCGGATCCTGTCTGCCTCTGCATTGTGGTCACAATGCCGACTAATAACTACACTTGGAATATACCATCCTCTCCCTCCAATCCTCCAATGAGACATCCCCTGGCTTGGTAATAAGAATGGATGTTATACTTTTCCTTCTACACACATGTGTTCATATACAACATTACACTAATGAATGCTACTACTACCATTAATTCAATTCTATTAATGTTATTAGTTTTATGAATTTTGCCATTTCTAATAGACTCTCTAGCTGAATTGCTCATCGTGTATGAACTAACAGACAATGTATGGTTCATGCAATGGTGCGGGTTCCTCTGTGTCTATGGATGTATGTATATATATTTTATATATTTTATATATTTTCCATATACATAATATACAGCTGTTATGTATGTGCATTTATAGTTTATATACATTGTATGCATCCGACGATCAGTTTAATGTTAATAACACACCAATTTTAAAATTGTTTCTACTATTGTATTTATAAGCTGCACTTTTTAAGGTATAATGTATCATTTACCATCTATATACATTTTATATTCATTTATTTTAATTTTATGATTTTTATTCATCTGGATGACCATTGATTATTTATTGTACTTTGTTGACACCCGGGCCCCTCCCCCCGGCCCCGGACAGCCCAACCCATTTGGGAGGGTCCTATTTTAGTCTGTGGGCATAAATGGGAGTATACACTCTCAGTCCAGTCAGCTCTGAGGAAGAAGGCATGACCTTCGAAACGCGTCAGCTGGACTGAGTACCTATACCCATGATGGGATTCGCGCTGGCCTCTTACCTTTGAAGTCCCTTGGTGGACTTACATGCCTATTTTTATTCGCTGTTTGTGAGTACCTTTCCTTCATTTAATAAATTTTTGTTACTGAGGTAATGCACAAGGTTGGTGCGCTTCTTGTTGTTTCACTTCGCTGCTCAAGCCAAAGCCAGGGTAGTTTGGCTCATCCCTATTAATTACTCATGTCTCATAAAAAATTTCCTTTAGTAATTGTTACAGAATCATTTATCAATTAAGCAAAATAGTAGATTCCAGCTAGCAGCTGGTGTCTTTTGGTAAAGAGAGCTTTGGCATCAACATAGAGAATCCTACCTCTGGAGAGCTTCTGTAAACCAGAAGTTATGTTTACTTTAGGGAGTGTTAGGGTTGGGGCTTCAGGGAGGGTTATTGTTAGAGTTAGCAGGAGGGTTACAGTCAGGGGCGGACCGACAACTCATGGGGCCCCCAGGCAATAGGGGATTATGGGGCCCCTGTGTCCTTGCCCAAACTCAAAAAAGTCTATGAAAAAGGTACCAGGGGTATCTCATGGGGCCCCCTACTGACCCCGGGCCCTCGGGCAGTGCCCGAGTTTCCAAATGGTCAGTCCGCCCCTGGTTACAGTGAGGGTTAGGGATACCAGGAGAGTTAGAATTAAGAATGGTGTTATAAAGAGGTTACTAATTCGGTCACATTACATGGAGAGTTATTGTGAGGTTTAGGGCACATTAAAACTGTGTTATGGTTTGTCGAAACACACATGCAGTCAGACGCACTAGTATGCTACATTGTCATTGAAAATGAGTTGATGTGAAAGAACCCAAAGTGTTACAGTTACAGAAGGGGTAAGTGTTAGGGTTACAGGTAGGATTTAGCATGAGAATTAGTGTTCCAAGAAGAGTTAGTGTTAGGGACAGGGAGGGTTAGTGTGAGAGTTAGGGTTAGCCTATCAATACACTCAACTCCCAAAATTTAAGGATTTAAGGACAAATCTATACAATCCATTCAATTAATATGCTACCAGGCAGGCCATTGCACTACATAGTTGGTAATACATCTAAAGGAGATTGTACAATCAGATTGTATAGTGTATAGCCAGCCTTAGGGTTGGGTTTCTAGGGAGAGCTAGTGTCAGAAATATAAGAGGGTTAGTGTGAGAAGGTTAGGGTAGGCCAACACTCTCAACACCAGGATCTCTGCGCTGAAAACTAAAATCTTACAGTGCCAAAATCTAATGCATAATTAATTAGAGTGCCATGTTTGTTGATAATTACAAGCATTTTCTGACCTTTTGTGACTTGGAGCCACAGGGTAATTATGCACAGTTGCCCCTGACTATTAAATATGTTTTTAGCAGAACAGTCTATTAGCTTATTTATGATAAGTTGTTATAACAAACTAAATAACTTTGGTTTTTGTATAGTTAGTTTTGTCAAGTCTAAAAGAATTAAAACATCTTAGATTCTTTGATTGTAAATATAACAAATACCAGTGTAATAACAGTGCTTCTTCCTGCAAATCAATTTTCCATATTGTCTTTCAGATACTGTAGACTGCCAGTAGATATCAATTGTTCATCTTCTCTGGGCTTTTTATATGAACATGAAATAGCCAATTTCTATAGCAGCACCAAACGGTACAAATACTTCTGATAATGAAAGTGTATATACCTTGTGGTGCAGGGTGCTCTCTTGAGCTGTTCAGGCCTTAATAACTGTCATTTCTCTGTGTCAAATTACACTTTCCTTTTGGCAGTCCCTGTCTCTGGCTATTTAGTTACATATAATGGAAAAGTTAGAAGGAATGTTAAAAGTTCAATTTGATTTCAAGTTGTAACAAAGGGGCAGATGTGAATTTTATAAGAATCTCTTGTTTGTGAAAAAAAGGACACGACAGCCAGGGGATGTTGGAGGGAGTAATGTGTTATTTTAACAATACTGTTCTCGTAAATATTTTACATGCTTTATTAATGAATTAAATATCACTATAGAATTTAACAGCATAAATAGCGATCTTCATGATAATCTTTACCTCTAAAATTATTTTCTGAAAAATAATATGCTGTTATTAATAGTTCTCTCCTTGCCCTGCTTTTGTCTTGTCTTGTCAGATCTCTTTTGTCTGTTTGGTTGCGCCCAGCAACCTTCTGGTCTTCTTTCTATTGTCTACTTTGGCCTTGGGTGTCTGTGTACTTTTCTGATAACCTTTTGCGGTGACTGAGTTTTACTTTAGGGCCTGTACTGAATTTTAATCTGTTTTTCTGTCTGTTGTCCAACTGTGCTGTGTAACCAGTGGGGGCCACAGCTTGGGATATCAACCATACAACTGCATCTCCATCTTCAGGGGTTCTGGTGAACACCAGACGCTCTGAGGTCCATCACTCTGTGGCAAGCCATTGCCCCACACTGATGATACAACTGCTAGTCTTTGTTGTCCTACCTAAAAACAAACAAAAATTTTCAGCTCAATTACCAGCCCTGAATTGACCTGAATTGACACTGTTCACTTTTAAACAAGGGGATTAGTTTGCACACATTTGCAAGTATATATGTAGACTGCAGTGGCCATGTCACAGCACCCAAGTGTACTGCAGTCCTAACTCTAAAATTTTGAGTTTCTCAAATAGAAGCACATATATAAATAATGAATAGATTTAAGTCTACGAGAGGCAAATCTTATTAGTAGCTAGAGAAAAATGGATCAATGTCAAAGTTTTCACTGGGGGGGCACTACATCTTATCTACTGGAAAATCAAGGAAAAGTGCATAACTTGGACTTTATTGGTACCCCATACACATAAAAACACAAATATATAAAAATGATATAATTTTTTTTAAAACAACTGTATAAACAATACAAAAGTAAAATAAAATAATACTAAAGAAAAAAATGGACCTCAACACTAAATCAGAGGATGTCTCTCTAAATTAATCTTAATACAGTGTTGTAGCAAGATCCGATTGATGGGTGCCAATATATAAAGCGTGTATAGAAGCACAACCTTTGGAAATATTCAGTACGCTACATGCTTTGCAGCTTTGACTGCTTTTCAAGAGGTAGAAGGAGGCATCCAACTCTTCTAAATAGAAGAAGATTAATAAAATAGAATCATCATAATCCATGCAACAATATGATATAATATAACAGGTTTAGCACAGGGCGGCACCACGGGCTTACCCACAGCAAATGTGTGCAAATAAAAGGGCAAATCTAAATTAGCCTATCCATGGGGCAGGCAAGGGAATTAACACATATCATTGAATGAACAACAAATATAAAGTGAGTCCTGAAGCTTTATGCAAAACAAGACACAAAAACAAATCAAATCAAAAGAGGTAGACTGCTATTTATAGCAATACTGTAATCCAAAAGCCTATATAGACAGATATATCTCCCAAAAATGATTATGTTTCTAATACCAACCTGTATATGCTTGGTAAAGATGGAAAACTCCTCAACTGTAAGTTCATCACAAGAAGGATATCTAAAGGAATAGGAAAATCTTTCACCCCTCAAAAGACCATAGCTAAAGTTAACAACCCTAGTTGGACTAAGGAAAGAGAGCTATCTATTATAAGATAAATTTACCCAAAGCCTGAATCAGACAGAACAGTAGGGCATAAAATGGAAAAAGTCAGAACAAAGAGATGGGATCAATATAAAGGTAAATACCTACTGTATTTACTAAGGCCTGTTTCACACCAATGCAGTTTGCTTTTGATCTGTTTTTGCAATGCTTTTTGAACTTCACTTTGCGTTTTTACACATGCATTTTTGCAGCATTTTTATCAAGTTTTTTCAGCTTTTTTTTGTTGTTTTTTTGTCAAAGGGGAAATGTTTTTGTTGTTGGGCAGAATAATAATGCAAAATGCGACAAAAATGGATTTTATGTATTGCAGCAGCATCTCTATTGAAATCTATTGTAGCAAACATCTAATCTATTGTAGTGTGCTTCTGCAAAAAGCACTAAAAAACGCCTTGTTGTACACCAGGTCTAGGATAGCGTGTCATCAAAATCATTAATTCGGTGCCGCTACAGCATCATCCTTGAGAAGGTAATCCCCCTGAATCTTATTAGTAAGATTAGTAAGATTTTGGGTTAGTCAGAAAACTACTGTAAGAAAAAAAAAATACTGTACAGGTTTGTAAGAAAGACATGACCATATATCAGCCCCGTTTAAGGGGAAAGAGTTCCAGGGCACATTATGACCCCCTGACCATTACATTTTCCTTTTTTTAGTACTTGTCTGTTCTATTAGAGATGAGTCAAACTGCCTTGGGTTTGGTTTAAACAGGGCTTGGCGAACTTCAAAGAAGTTCAGTTGCCAAAACCAAACCATATTAAAGGATAAGATCACCTTTCGTAACATGTTACATGTTACACCCATATTCAGGGTGTAACATGTAATATGTTATGATCAGACCTGCCCTCACTCCCCGCTTTGACAGCTAGCAGGGGATCTTCTCCCTTCTCGCTAGCTGTCAAATTTTAAAATAATACGGCCATGCATACTGAAAGGTGAACTTATCCTTTAAATTCAATGGGATTTGAATCTGCAAACAAAAATGCCAATTTTCGGGGCTAATAGGCAAGGGGGTGTCAAAGAAATAGCATGGGGAGCTAATTCATTCAGCCAGAAACAGTTATCTAGGTTTGAACTAAACTGTTGGATTATTCCTAGTGGCTATTTAGTTATATATAAAATAAAAGTTAAAAGGGATGGTAAAAGTTCAATTTGATTTCAAGTTGTAACAAAGGGATAGATGTGAATTTTATAAGAATCTTTTATTTGTGAAAAAAGGGGGGTGGCCAGATTCCCAAAAGCAAATCCAGCATCAACCAAGGTGTCTAGTGAGCAAAATAAGTCAAGGCACCCAGCACTGCAAATTCAGTGCCACTGACAATCAAACTTCAGCCACCATCTATACACATCACTCACCTACCACTAAATGGCAGTAATGTAAAATTTACTGTCAGGAATCTTGAGTGATGTAATTGTCCAAATTTGGACAATATCATCAGTTGGGATTCCCAGAGGTAGATTTACATGATCCAGCATCAAGGTCTCTGTTATTCAGTAGTGGGAATAATTATGTGAGAGGCAGCGCTAACTCAAAAATATCTATATAGCTGCGTACAATAAATATAGGTACAGTATACCACAATATCCTGAAAAATAACAAAGAAAAACTGCAGCGCTAAATCAATATATAAATATACACATATAGCTTAGTGCATAATAATAAGTCCAAAAAACTACTGTATAATAAGATAATAAAATTTGTCCAATAGAGTGCTCCAGTGTCCAATGAGCACTTCATAAAATACAACAACGCTGTTAAGACACTTGAACAGTCTCAGTGTTAAATTGAATAAAATATCCACCATGCAATCCGCAAACACCCAATAGTGCTGCCTCCAAGCAGAGGAGTTTACCTTGAGAGAGAGAGAGAATTATCATTATACAAGCACATATTGTCGTTCTAATGCTAGACAGCAAATCCTTTTAGTGAGTTTGCACTTTACCTAGAGGTGGAGGCAACACTATTGGGTGTTTGCGGATCATACGGTGGATATTTTATTCAATTTAACACTGGGACTGTTCAAGTGTCCTAACAGCATTTCTTTATTTATGAAGTGTACACTGGACACTGGAGCACTCTATTGGACTAATTTCATTATCTGCTTTGGACTTACTATTATGCACTAATCTATATGTGTATATTTATATATTGATTTAGCACTGCAATTTTTCTTTGCTATTTTTCAGGATATAGTGGGAATAATTGACGTGGATTACCGTAAGACGACTTTTTACCCCTTGAAAATCTTCTCAAAAGTCGGGGGTCGTCTTATACGCCAGTATACGGCATGTTGACACTTTTTAGGGGGGCGGCGCGGTGCCGCCGCCGCCCCCCTTCCAAGGGACACTATGTACAGGGGTGGTGCAGGGGCTGCTGTTTCTTACCTGGCTCCGGTCCCACGACGATCCGGTCCAGGAAGCGCAGCTGCTCCTTCATTCGGTTCGGCTACTGGATGTTCGCGTGGCTGCTCGGCTCCGCCTCCTCACCGGTAATTGGCCGCCAGGCACACAGGCGGCCAATCACTGGCGAGGAGGCGGAGCCGAGCGGCCCCGTGAAAATCGAGTGAAGGAGCGGCCGGTAAGTGTGCCGTACAGAGGTGCTGCTGCAACCACATATGCTGGCTGCAGCAGCACCATACTGGAACAGAGGTCAGCAAGTGTCATTGGTGTCAGTGGGAGGAATAGTGCCCCATCATTGGGGCATTATTCCTCCCACTGACACCATCGATGGTGCACTTTTCCTCCCCCCCACTGACACTAACGATGGGGCACTATTCCCCCCCCCCACTGACACCAATGATGGGGCACTATTCCTCCCCCCCACTGACACCAATGATGGGGCACTATTCCTCCACCCCCCACTGACACCAATGTTGGGATACTATTCCTCGCACTGACACCAATGTTGGGACACTATTCCTCCCACTGACACCAATATTGGGACACTATTCCTCCCACTGACACCAATGATGGGGCACGATTCCTCCCACTGACACCAAAGATGGGGCACTATTCCCCCCACTGATACTAATGATGGGGCACTATTCCTGCAACTGATACCAATGATGGGGCACTATTCCTCCCACTGACACCAATGATGGGGCACGATTCGTCGCTCTGACAACATTGATGGGGCACTATTCCTCCCACTAATACCAATGATGGGGCACTATTCCTCTCACTAATACCAATGATGGGGCATTATTCCTCCCACTGACACCGATGATGGGGCACTATTCCTCTCACTAATACCAACGATGGGGCACTATTCCTCCCACTAATACCAACGATGGGGCGCTATTCCTCCCACTAATACCAACGATGGGGCGCTATTCCTCCCACTAATACCAACGATGGGGCGCTATTCCTCCCACTAATACCAACGATGGGGCGCTATTCCTCCCACTAATACCAACGATGGGGCGCTATTCCTCCCACTAATACCAACGATGGGGCGCTATTCCTCCCACTAATACCAACGATGGGGCGCTATTCCTCCCACTAATACCAACGATGGGGCGCTATTCCTCCCACTAATACCAACGATGGGGCGCTATTCCTCCCACTAATACCAATGATGGGGCACGATTCTTCCCACTGGTGTGCATTGGAAGAGGGGTAGTCTTATACGGCGAGTATAGCCCAAACACTACATTTTAACAGGAAAAGTAGGGGGTCGTCTTATACGCCCAGTCGTCTTATACGCCAGAAAATAGGGTAACTCACTGATGGCTGTGATTAACATCGGTTTACTTTAAAGAATATTAATAAGCTTTCCCTCATCTACCCCCATTCTCGTTATGTGTCTATTTAAGCCTGCTGGACAAAATTAAATGGCCATGCAGTGCATTATGATTTCTAAAAAAGTTACACGAGCGAATTGGCACAGAAATTTCCTGGGACCTTGAACCTCAAGCCTACAGGATTCACCTCGAACCTATGATAGCAGTGAACCTCATACCTAGTTAAGAATTATCCAATGGAATTGCATTGCTTGTCTTTGATAAAAGTAGTACCTGGTGGTATACTGTTATTCTGTTAAAATAATGGATTCTACTTCACACTAGTGCTTATAATGCATTACAACAGCTTACATATGGTAGTAATTAACCTAGAAAGAGACGAGTGGAATTAAACAATAGATATCTTGCGTTACTATTTTGAAAGACAGGCCATGGTCACAACTTCAATCTGAAGTAATTGTATTCTAACTGTGAAATAAAATAGATTCAACAACTGCTACCACTGTTTATAGACATCAGTTGTATTCTTCATCTTCTTCTAAGAGGTAAAAGAAAAGCTCTCTGCTGGTTCTGTTCTGTTGTTTCCTTGGCATCCTATTTGTATATGATAGAATATTTCACTATACAAATAAAGGCCTCAAAATCTGTAGAATTGGGGAGTATGGCTGGAGCAGAAGCGGAATGGCTACATAACCACACAGCTCTGCTGTACTAACAGTGCCAGCACACAACAGCGGCAGACCTGACACTCCAAAAGCGACCAGAGGAGAGGCAACAGCCTGGTGCCCTCAGGAAGATGACAAAGAAGAGGAAAGCTGAGAGGAAAGCTGAGAGGAAAGCTGAGAGGAAAGCTGAGAGGAAACTCCTGAAAACCTGGATCACAGCAATCCCCAACATAGCAGCAGCTCAGGATTCTCCTCCTCTCACTCAGCACACAGGCAAGTCTCTGCAGCTTCTCCTGTGATGCCTGTTAAGCAGAAGAACAGCTCTATCTTACTGCAGCCTGTCTCCCCTGCTTTCTCTACTTCCTCTATTGAGAGCCCAGCAAAATCTAAACCTAGAATGACATTACATTACATTACATTGAGTTTATATAGCGCCAAAGGGTTTGCTCAGCGCTGTACAATAGAGGGGGGGACAATACATGAAACATTACAGCAGCTACGAACAGCACACGAGGGGTAAGAGGGCCCTACTCTTTCGAGCGTACAATCTGGGAGGGAGGGGGTAGTGGTACAGGAGGAAGTGGCTGTGGGGGATGGAGTGGTAGGAGGAATGAAGGAGAGCAGCAGTTAGGTGAGGGTGGGGTAGGCTTCCCTGAAGAGGTGGGTTTTCAGGGAGCGCCTGAAGGTGAGGAGGGAAGGTGACAGTCTGATGGATTGGGGTAGTGAGTTCCAGAGGATGGGGGAGGACCTGGAGAAGTCTTGCAGACGTGCGTGTGAGGAGGAGACCAGGGAGCAAGATAGAAGGAGGTCCTGTGAAGAGCGAAGGGTACGGGTAGGGTGGTACTTGGGAATCAGGTCGGTGAGGTAGTTAGGGGCAGTGTTGTGAATGGCTTTGTAGGTCAGAGTGAGTAGTTTGAATTTGATGCGTTGGGCGATAGGGAGCCAGTGGAGGGAGAGGCAGAGGGGGGTGGCAGAGGTGGAGCGGCTGGTGAGGTGGATGAGTCTGGCAGCTGAGTTCAGGATGGTCTGAAGCGGGGAGAGTTTGCACTGCGGTAGGCCGGTGAGGAGGGAGTTGCAGTAGTCAAGGCGTGAGATAATCAGGGAGTGCACAAGTAGTTTAGCGGTGTCTGGGGTAAGGAAGGTGCGTATTTTGGCGATATTGCGGAGGTGGAGCCTGCATGTGTTTGTCAGTGATTTGACATGAGGTTGGAAGGAGAGGTTAGAGTCCAGAATGACCCCAAGGACTTTGGCTTGCGGGGCGGGATTGATGGTGGTGATGTTAGTTAGTATGACAGATAATAACCCTCAGTATGCTGTAACAGATTCTCACACTAATACTTCACATTCTGCAAGTATATTTTCCGACGTATAAGGAGACTGGGTGTATAAGACGACCCCCTAATTTTCCAGTTAAAACATAGGTTTTGGGCTATACTCGCTGTATAAGACTACCCCCCTTCCGAGGCAACACCATTCAAAAACATCAGATTTTTTAATTGAAATGGTTATGACTTACCGGTACTTAAAATCCTTCAAAATCCTCATGTTCATCCTCTGACATCATAAGTTCATGAATGACATCTTGTGATACATTTGTAAGACAGTCATCATATGGATCAAATTCCAAATCAGATGGTTACCGCTGGATGTGCAGTAATACGGTAGCTTCGGCTACATACAGTATACAGTATATATACAGCCTGCTGGATGTGCAGTAATGTACATACAGTATACCACACTGAGCCAAGCTGGCTCAAAACAAATGTCCCTATGACAGATTAATCTGTCAGCCCGCTGCATGTGCGGTATATACAGTATACTGAGTATATACCACTGTGGTATATACAGCATACTGAGCCAAGCTGTTTCAAAATGTACCGGTACATCCCTACTGTAATCAGCCCGCTGGATGCGTGTATGTACGGTAGCTGCGGCTACATACAGTATACACTGGGCCAATCACGGCGAGCGATGTATTCTACTAATGAATACAAAGCCTGCTCGGATTGGCTGAGGTTGTGACATCATCAGCCCACCTCTCTGACTCAGCCAATCCGAGCAGGCTTTGTATTCATTCATACACGCATCCAGCGGGCTGATTACAGTAGGGACGTACCAGTACGTTTTGAAACCGCTTGGTTCAGTGCAGTATACTGTATATACCGCACCTCCAGCGGGCTGACCGATTAATCTGTCATAGGGACATTTGTTTTGAACCAGCTTGGCTCAGCACGGTATACTGTATGTACAGTATTACCACACATCCAGCCAGCTTGACCCAAACAAACTCAAGGTTCACATTTTATACCCCGCTAATAAGACGACCCCCAATTTTTGGGGTATATTTTTAAGTATAAAAAGCAGTCTTATACGCCAGAAAATACTGTAATTTCTCAGATCCAATGGCTAACTTTCATACTACTAGTCAGCCTATTTCTGATACATTAATGAAGGAGATACTCTTTCATTAAGATCATCCATACAGTCAGATATCATTAACTCTATGCAACAAATCAAATCAGAGAGTAATGATCTTGGCGATAGAGTTGACCATTTTGAAACAAAAGTGGGAGAATACGCCACTTCCTTTAACATCCTAGTAGATGCCCACAACGAAAGGGATGAAGAAATTGAATGGCTCAAAAATAAAGTCGCAGATCTGGAGGATAGATCACGATGTAACAACATAAAAGGGATTCCAGAATCAATACAACCTGACCAATTGAGAGCATATACCCAAGAGCTCTTTCGTGCCCTCCTACCTGATGCTACAAACACAGATCTGACCATTGATAGAATACACTGCCTTCCAAAACCCTCCTATCTGTCAGATAAAATACCTCGAGATGTCTTGGTGAGAATTCATTTGTCAAAGAAAAAATAATGGAAATTGCATGCAACCCCCAAATTTTTCCTGCACAATTCTCCTCTTTACAGCTTTTCACAGGCGCACCATGCAATTCAGGAAAAATCTCCTCCCAATAACAAAAGCTCAACGAAACCACAAAATTATTTATCCTTGGGGTCACCCCACTAAATTGATTGTCACCAGAAATTACTCAATCATCACAATCAACAGCCTAGAAGAAGGTCTGCAATGTCTTAGAAAGTGATCCACAACATTCTACCCCCACCAGAGCGTCTCCAGAGTGGAACCTGTTCACTCGCAAATGCCAAACTAAACATTGACTGTATATTTGCACTCTTATCTCATGGTCCCCACTTAGATGTAATTTCACATGTTTAAGCAAGGCACTGAGGGTACTACCCTTACCGAACACACTACCTGTAAGTATGCCTGCCAATGGCAAGATCACTTGTTTTTACCCCAAAAGTATTATGCAGTTTTCATTGCGTTCGGATCTTGGCTATTTCTTACTGATTTGTTATCTGTTCATTTATCTGTATTTTTTTCCTTTTTGTTTCTACTATCGTGTAATTCCTGACAGTCTAATTGGTTTAACTGACATGTGCATAAAAATGTATTACTGTTTTAGGGGCCCCTTGGTTAAGCCCTGATTAATATCGGTAAATATATCTATTCAATGGGTATAAAAATTATCTCTATTAATGTTGATGGCTTGATTCATCTGGTCAAATGTACAAACGTGGAAACAGGCATTTAAAGATAAATGTGATATACTCTGTGTTCAAGAGACTCATTTCGTAGATTCGGCCCCTCCTAAATGCTCACACAAAAAGTTTCCACTTGTCTATACTGCCAATGCCTTTGTTCTTCATAAAAATATCTCAGACCCCAAGGCCGGTACCTGATTCTTATATGTACTATAGAAAAAAATACAGATTGCACTATTGTAATATCATATGCACCTAATACTCATCAAAAAAGATACTTTACCAAGCTCTTCAAACAAGTCTCTAAAAATCATTCTGGTTCTCTTATACTATGCAGGAGAAATATTAAAAAGAATAGTGCGGCGCTCAAAACGGGGGTAAAATATAATATAGCAGATGACTTATATATAATAGAAAATAACTGACACAACCGTATCTTATATATAAATATATGGGCCAATATGACATAATCACAAGTAAATCATGCATTTAAGTGACTATATGCATAATGCAGTACATAGTGTCCATGTGCATAAAAATCCATGCAGGTGAAAGCTGTAAGTGCCAATCCTCAAATAGGTGAAGTGCCCCCTCACCTTCCTGCCCAGGCCCCTAGGGACCAATGAGCCTTTTTAAATATATGGTGGGTCTTGGGTAGATCCTTCAGATGATGGATCCCTTAAGATGTAATGGTGGGACTCTCCTCCTCCAATCTCCTATACCCGAGCGTTGGTGGTATCGAAGGTGCCCTTCCCACAGGGTCATCAATAAGGAGAGAGAACTTGATATAGTGTAAAACCGCTTTATTAGGAAAGTGATAAAACCATAGAAAAACTACTCACACTTTTCACATGTGTAAACGAGCCTTCACACCACTCAAAGGGTGTACTGTATTCAGGGACTGGGAGCACCAAGATGGCGCCCGCGCCGGATATGACGTCAAGACGTTCGTGTAAGCTCCTCCCACTGGCGTATCTACGCGTTACGTCACTTCAATCACGTGACTTCATCAGGATATACGCCTATCCTGGGTGGAGCCCTATTTATCTGATGTTTTAGCCAATCAGTACTTCCGATGGGCGGAACTTGGCCGCCATTTTATTGGAGTTCACAGGACACCTTCAGCCACCTTACTAGTTGCGGCTGCAGAACGGGGGACCGCGATCATGCTGCTAATATGCCAATATATATATGTGCATCCACATACTGGATATAATTTGAAACTAAAAACTGCATTCATTGAGTAAAAATAGAAAAATAGTAAGAAATAAAGAAGTAAGTAATAAAAAATGTATTCCGTGTCTTCAGCTCATTTGATCCATAATGTCAAAGAGCCTGTCATAATCCCTCATGATATGACATGTATACATATAAAGGTGTATGACTCCCCTTAATCGGGGAAAAAACTCCTCTAGTGATATGCATAATATGTATAGTATGTATAAAAAATATATATAAAAACCTGTATCTATATAAAAAAGGAACAGAGACCCGAAAAAAACCTGATGTACAATACACCGTCATCATGGAAATTCATTATGCACTATCCTCAGGAACAATGTTGATATTACATACATGGATTAGTGGTAAAGCTGGAACATTTCATAAGTGCAAAATTACAAGACTATCACAACAATGGGGCTTGAAATGATCTTTGCTAGAAATTGCTGATGAAGCAGTTAAGATCAAATTCTACGTTCAGGCCCCTCGGATGTTGAGACCTCATTAGGAAGATCCATTTAGATTCTGCCTGACTGATAACTTTAACCTTATTGCTTCCCCTCCAGTGATTACTACATTTTTCTATTCCCCAGAATGACAATTTTGTGGGATCACTATTATGGTGATTAGCGAAATGTCGGGAGACACTGTGTTTGGTGTGACCCTTTTTGATGTTCTGTACATGCTCCCGTATCCTTTTCCACATAGGCCTCTTAGTTCTTCCAATATATTGGAGTCCACACTCACATTGGAGCCCATATACTACACCTGCCGTCTGGCAGGATATGAAATCTTTAATGGTATATGTTATTCCTGTTGTTGTGGCCTGAAATTGTCTCCTTCTTACATTTAATCCCTTTGTCTCTTTGCACGCATAACAGGTTTTGCAGGGGTAGAAGCCTTTTAGATCAATGATAGTGGTTCTTAAATTGGTTCGGGGTGGGTCAATCACATTTTTTACTAAGCGAGTCCTAATATTTGGAGCCTTTCTATATACTATGCAGTGACTTCAACCTCATAGTTGACAGAAACCTAGACTAAACAAAATCTCAAAAAAAGACTGAGTTATGCATGTGAACACAGAAAATGAGACCCACCCTGTCACAGACTAGCCCCACAAGAGGGAGCCCACAGTGGAATGGCAATACCACAGATAGTAAGGAGGAATCCCCAACAGCTCATGGAGACTAGGCTCAGAACAAACGCAGAGCAATAGTTTTGATTGTTTCCTGTTTTTCACCATACAATCAAAATTGAGCAGAAATTAAAAGTGCATAGAGTGGTGGTATTGCAACAATCTTTTAAAGGAGAGGGGGATTAATAGGACCTACTGTGGAGTGGAGGAGATGAGGTGGTGCTTTTACTTTTGGAAAAGAAAGGAAAGGAGTAGTATGGACCTGTGATAACCAGGTCCCATCGTTTAAGGTGAGAGTCCATGTTAAATTTGGAAAGAAGAGTGGTAGTGTGTCAATATTTTACATGCAAGATTCATGTGAAACAGCATATCAAGATTGAGCACTGAAGAGCACATTGCATACTTTTGACTGTATATTACATTTTCAACACTAGTTAGCCCTATGCTTGATTTTTGTTTGTTAAGTGTAAATCCCTTCATTTTAGGGTTTAAACTATGATTATTGCTGTGCTGAACCATCATATCCATCATGAGCTTCAGTGTAAAATACATATTAGGAAAATATTTTTTCTTTGTAAGAATTCAGTGATCTGTACATTTTTTCTGCCAGTTTGCTTGTTTCAACTTCATCCAGTTCTGCTCAAGCATTGTTAATCTCTAGCCTTGTTTCAGCTTTTCTTGGTTTGCTTTAATTTAATCCAGGATTTTTTTTTGCTCCTTACAGTTCAATCCTTTTTGTCCCACATCAGCACACACTAACGCTGGTTGGAGTGGCCTGGTGTACTATATTTAAGCACCAGCCTTTGAATGGGTGTTGTATTTTTAAACATGTTACTTGAAAGTAGAAATTATAATTCTGAAGCCTGTATCCTGTTGTTGCTGAACCAGATAGCCTGGCACTTCTCTTGTTTCCTGCTTTATCCTCTGCCTTCTTTGTTGCTGACAGACCGTGACTTATGTGGGATACATATGGAAAGTTGTTTTTTCCATTCAACCCAGTAAGCTGAACAAAAAAAAAACTGAGAGGTCGCCATACTAACTAAGCAATGTTAGTGATCTCCCGTGTTGAGCTATCATGTTCTGACAGGGGGACTGCTCCCCTACCAGGACATACTGATCAGCAATCACAGCCATTAGCTGCAAGCGCTAATAAAATGCTTGTTTACCAGCATGCCCATTCGCTAAAAGCTGGTCATTAGACCAGCTTCTGTCAGACAAGCTGGTGTACACACAAGCCAAATGCCAACCAGTTTCTGTTGAACCATCCAATACCGGCCAATATTAATCCCGTGTGCCTTTAGTCTCTGCTTTCCACCTGCTTGAATTGTACTGCTTTCTCATCTCCAGCCTAACATGCTGCTTTCTTATTGCCAATTGCGTATACTGTCTGAATACTTTCTGCTAGCCACAAGCCAAGGCCCTTTGCTTGATCCTAACTACACTCTAGTCTTATTTCTCTGCACTGTAGCTTCCTTGTCCTGCTCACACTTTGGTGGGGAGCAGGGGCGAACTGACAACTCATGGGGCCCCCGAGCAATAGGGGATCATGGGGCCCCTGTGTCCTTGCCCAAACTCAAAAAAGCCTATGAAAAAGGTACCAGGGGCATCTCATGGGGCCCCTACTGACCCCAGGCCCTTGGACAGGCAAATGGTCAGTCCGCCCCTGGTGGGGAGATAGTGAGGGCTACAACCTGGTACCAGCACTCAGGGAAATCTATCAACAGCTCTGGTGAAAAATGAATGCTGCTTAGACATTGCTCTTTGGGACAAACCAACATGACCTTCTAGGGGTGTTGTCATAACATCATGGACAGGGCTTAACAAGCATACCCAGAAAGTATGTGGAGTCAACACACATTGGTACCTAAACCTTACTTTATAATGTTAAAATTGAATGATAACAGAAATAGGGTAGTTGACAGAAATGTTGCACATATGTTGTGGGTTACACACTTCCCTATCCCCAAGCAGAAAAGTAATGTCCCTCAGCAAGGCACTTTATAAATAGTAATATGAGTTTTCAGAACCCAGAATGCCCGAGAGGCACTTCTGTTGTAGAAGATATCAAGATTACTGAGATATCTATTTCCCTGAGATCTCCAAAGTCCTTGCAGTTTTTCCACCTGATGTTGGGAGACAGTTCCAAGAAGCTATCAGCGAAGATGCCCTGTAAGGGGACCTTTATTTTCCCTCCTCATCAGCTAAATCTCCCTAGCACTGCTTCTATTCTCTCCCTAACTAGTGGGGCTCTATCCCTGACCTACTGTTACATTCCAATAGGAGATTCCACTGCTGCCTGGACAAATTAGTCCCCATTGGTTTCCTGCCAGCTTGAAGAAGTGGCATAGTGCTATCTTTAGAACAGCGGAGAAACTACAGCTTAACAGGTGTCTACACTAGTGCCTACTGTGTGTTTACTTATTAGTCTCTGAACAAAAGTTACAGTAAACTAAGTACAAGTGAAGCCAGAGATCTTCCTGAGATACAGACCTAAATTAAAAAAACAAAGCCGCTTGAGACAGCTTACAAATCAATTACCCACATTTTCTTCACAATTCTGCAGCAATCGTAGCTTTCTCTGGGAATTAAGCTTTCATCAAGGTTTTCTTCTTGATAGCCTATTGATCCTCTGAGATAAAAGTGGCACTAGTGCTGTCAGCTATGCACATGAAATCATACTTCCACAAGGGAATAAAGGTCTTTCAATGCTTGGCTTTTATTTGTGTCTTAATGTCTTATCAACATGTTAAAGTAAAACCTGCGGAAAAGAAAAGTTCTACTTCAAAGTATAGCACATAGCTAAGCTGTCATCGCAGGTGTTATGAGTTGCAATCCACCACTATAGCAGTGTATGAAAGTCTTCTGAAATGGCTATGCATATAATCACCTTATTACAGTCTTTATTTGCATAGCCATACCCACGTGCCCCTTGTGAAAATACTAAGAGCTGCTGATAATTAAGGTAAGTTAGGAACCAGGTAATGCACTGTTATGTGCCGACATGGATGGTCTGCTTTATGTCCATAATGAAGTGGAGGCATGTTTGGAAATGTTCAGTGTGACAAAGGAGTGACAGGTAGTGATTTAACAGATATGTACTTGTTGCCAATGCCTATCAGCTATCTATAACTTGTATCCTATTCAACTTTTCTTTCTCACAGGTTTACTTTAAAGCATTGATATTCAACTTTGCGTTAAAGCAAAACTAAACTGTATGAGCACAACAAGCTAAAAACATTATTTGATTCACTTTTATTATTCAAAGAAAACCCACTCATCCATCCACATCTCTATGCTTTTTCTTGCTGAGAAATTAGTTTGAAAAACGTCCCCTAACATTCATGATGTGGCCATCTTGAGTAAGGGTAGATAATTCATGTAGTACTTACTTCCTGGAATCATTATGCACTTAGCAAAAGCATGCAGACAGGAGGGCATGCTAAGCTGAGAAAACCCATACTCTCCTCCTGCAGATGAAAGAAAAAAATGTCTATGAAGACTCATGAGATGTATGACATCATTATGGCCTCATCCAGAAACCAGGAAGCAACTGAAAAAAGTTTAAAAAAATACATGTAATATACCTTCCTATTTATTTACTAAATTTACAAAACCTCACAAATCCTTGCATCCACACAATCAACGTGGATGTGAAAGTCTCCCCTGCTATTCTGACAGCAGGGACTCCCCCCGCCCCAGAATACAATGATCAGCAGTGCAACCATTGGCTGCATGTTCTGATCGAATGCTGGTTTTCCAGAAGGACTGTTCAGCAGAAGCATGCCTGCTGAACCAACCAATTTTTGGTCCATGTATAAAATGGCTAATGTTGATTCAGAGAGTTTAGTTCCACTTTAATACATATTTGTTTGTTTTTGGCTGGCTTAACTATGCACTTTAGTTTTCATGCATTTTCATTTTCTTTATCCTGTTTTTTAATTATCTAATCAGCATCTCTTACAGTGTGAGGAAAGCCTGCTATTTTCCAAATATAGCAAGGCCAAGAGCATAAAGACTGTTGGGTGCAGGTCTCAGTTACCACACACTATGATGCAATGCATATATGTGAACCAGACCCATTTAAAACAATGGAATAGCAAGTAAAAAGCAGTTTGATGTATGTGTTGTATGTGTTCTTATGAGTAGGTGTCAAATGGGTCATAAAGTCTTCTCAGTTTGCCCTAACCAGAGTTCTTTGCACTCCACTGCAGCTACATTCCTACTTCAAATTCAAATGTGTGATATTTGTTTCTTTTTCCTGTAACCTGTACTGGGTAACATCTTTTGTTTCATGTATCACCAATTAAATGGGACCATAGCAGAACCAAAATAACTGTAAGTGAAATAAAAAACAACATAAATTCATGGGAAAAAAAGTCTGCAGTCCTTTATTACTGGTTTTATAAATAATCAATACATTAAAATTATTAAAGGAACCATAAACCACAATATAAAATAAAATAAGTAAATAAATAAATAGTACTTTTTTTAACCATAAACCTAGGTAAGCCATTACAACTCGAGCTAACCAACTGAACCAACAGCAGATGAAAGAACCATTCCCTTCAGTGTAGAAGGGATGCAACTATAAAATTAGAGGCATGATAATGGAGAGAGGGTGGGATGCTTCTGCCTGAACTTGTCTACTCTCTTCAACTCCACACAGACTGGCTGACTATTCTCTGCTGCCATCTGCCAAGACATTTTGCTCGATCCTGACTACCTTACAATCCAAGGTTTATTACAATACGCTCTCCTGGAAGCTAAGGGATACATTTATAAAATGATCATAATAAAAATTACAAGATTTTCTCTAACACATGAAGTTTCTAAATACATTTTTTTCCAGAAAAATGCGATATGGCCACTAAACAGGGATGAGAATATGGGAACTAATCATATTAGAGAAACTGTTTTTTGTTCTCACATCTGCACAGCAAACAATTTGTAAATAGACCCTTTGGGGTTTAATTACTAAAGCTGGAGAGTCCAAAATCAGACTCCCTTCTGCATAGAAACCAATCAGCTTCCAGGTTTCATTGCCAAAGCTTCATTGAACAAGCTGAGGTTAGAAGCTGATTGGTTTCTATGCAGAAGGGAGTCTGATTTTGGACTCTCCAGCTTTAGTAAATAAACACCTTTGTGTTTAGCCAAAAACATGTAAGAGTGGCCTAAAATCCATACATTAAATCTGATATATGCAATCATTGAAAACTTATAAAAGGATGAAAGTACAGTATGGTTTATAAAAATCACACTTCCACATTTTATGGTAGACTCATTACATCCAAATCCGCTTTGATAGCTGCCTGATACAAAATGAATGCAGTATAATTTTGATGTGTTGTAAACCATTCCCAGCTAAACATTTTTAGTAACTGCTATAAACTGATATTGTGTGAGGGGTCTGAAAAAAATCAGCAACCCTTGCCTAACTGATTAGTCTCTTATATAAATATATTTGAATAAAATTAATATCAATAAACACATTCTGGATATGAATATCTCAAGGATCTCTAGCATTATGTGGTATCAATTCAAAAACGTGAAAAACACCATAAAAGGAATGTAGAAAGGATAACTAAAAAAGCAAAATTTCAAAAAGAGTAAAACTATGTTTTGCTGTAGATTAACTATGTTGCTGTAATATTTCAGGGGTAATGAGCCTCCAAACAGGAGCTGTACGGTTTTCTGTAGCCTTTCAATACTTATTTAGATAAGAAAAAACAGCCAAGGAGACTTTTCTTGTAACAATGGACAAGAAGATTTTGCTTCCTGAACACTCTCAGTGTATTTTGTCTGCTAATCATGAAAGTAACCTCTAATTCGACCTATCATGTCTAATGCACAATAGTTTGGTGAACTATTTACTGCTCCTAAGCAAAAAGAAATTCCAGTCTTTAGGGTCTCTTCCTTTTGCAGCAACTACAATCAGAATACCTGTGTGCACCAACCTCTGACATGTCCCCAGGCACTAGAAGCTGCATCACGGAGAGGATGGATGAGGAGGAGGTAAACAGGACAGCTGACTCAGAAATAGCATTATCAGACGGGGACCCAGAAGAAATTGGGGGTATGCATGGGACATCTAAGGTGATTGCTGGTCACCAGTTGGAGCTGAAGAAGTAGAATATGAACAGCATAGATCAGACATCACTGCAGAAGGGGAAGCTGGACAAGGCGGCCCCCAAAAGTCCATAAATGAAGATCCCAAAAAGGCATGGGAAGATAGCTCTGGGATTCCAAGACAGATCACTGGTGCAAATCCAGGATCCTGCAGTTACTGAATGGCAGGAAGAATCTACTGACATTAGCTATAGTTCTTTCACTCACAGAAACCTGTCAGAGCCCCACACGGCCATGCTGTATTTAATTTGTGACAGCGGGTTAGGGGAGATTACCCCCCCCCCCCCCACTGTCACAGAGAGGATGGATTGGGTAGGAGAGGAGGCAGGAGCTGGAACATGTTAAACCTTAGAACTTAGCCTTTAAAATCCCTTTAAATTTCCTTTCCAGAATGCTTGTGGTCAATGATTTAAAAAATACAGGTGAAACTTGAAAAAGTCCCCAACACTTTTGAATGGCCTTTTCCTGACAATCCTCTCCAGGCTGTGGTCATCCCTGCTGCTTGTGCACCTTTTCCTTCCACACTTTTCCCTTCCACAAAACTTTCTATTAATGTGCTTTGATACAGCACTTTGGGAACGTCCAACTTCTTTTGCAATTACCTTTTGAGGCTTTCCCTCCTTATGGAAGGTGTCAATAATGGTTTTCTGCACAACTGTCAGGTCAGCAGTCTTTCCCATGATTGTGATTCCTACTGAACCAGACTGAGAGACCATTTAAAGGTTCAGGAACCCTTTGCAGGTGTTATGGCCTAATTAGCTGATTAGAGTGGGACACTTTGAGCCGAGAATATTGCACCTTTTCACAATATTCTAATTTTCTGAGATTGTGGATTTGGGGTTTTCATGAGCTGTAAGCCATAATCATCACAATTATGACAAATCACGGCTTGAACTATCTTGCTTTGTATGTAATGAGTCTATCTCATATATTAGTTTCACCTTTTAAGTTGCATTACTGAAATAAATGAACTTTTGCACGATATTCTAATTTTTCGAGTTTCACCTGTATATAGTCTAGAGACAGCCAAGCAATTAGCCTTTTCTGAAGTAGGTCAACAATGGCAACCTCTTCTTTAAATCAGTATTTCAAATTTATTTAATGAAATTTGGTGTGCTCTATACCAACTTTGTTGACTGAAATAGAAAATATGCTTGCAAGTTATGTATCGGTGCCTTTATTGAAAATACAATATTTTTAAACTGAAAAAATAATTTATTTTCCAATGAGCAAATTAATATTAGTGAGACTAGTTTAATAACTATAAAATAAAAAAATATATATGTGAAGGGTCATACTGTGATTAAAGCAGCCCTGGTTAATAAGGTATAACAATGCACAGTTGTGATCATGTTCAAACTTTGGTAAGTCTGAATCTTACAACATCCTTATGACAAAACTGAGTGAAGACTGTTTATAGACTGCAGAGAATGTTCCTAGTAATACAGGGGTGATTAAGTATGAGCAGCCCACATGAGTTGATATTAGCTCATTATCTTTCACAGCCACAGCAGTAGTTCTGGTACTTTCCAGCTTTCTAATCCAGAATGAACAACTTAACATTCGGAAATATGGTCTCCAACCAAAATCAATAAGATATATTTTTGGACTTTTTACAGAAACTTTCTCATCAGAATATAAAGCAGGAACAAATATTTTTTTTGGACTTATGTTTTTTATTACATCTGAGAGCAATAGATTTGGTAGTAAAGGTGGCAGACACTTATTTTAAACACAGGTATTTGCAACCTTGACCAAATGTTCTTCCTAAACAGACCATCACCCAAAATAAATAATTTTGTTTTGGATCCCAAGGTGATGTGATGGTACCTGACAATAGTTGGTAATTTTACATCTCTTCATCCATCATTAGTAAATCTACATAAAATACTGGCCCTCGCCAGTGTTTGAAAATTAAAGTGGAAGTCAACTCAATTGGTTTTCATCTGTAGAAGTCTTTGGCCCTCACGTGTGTGCATTATGTTTTACATTAGTGCTCTGCTAAAAGTAATCTTAGAGGTCTTAGGTGATCTCTTAATAAATCTATCATCTCAGAAACAGTTTCCATAGATTGCAGTAGTGGTGATGCAATACAGTGGGAGCATGTCTTTCATTCTGCTGCCACCCTGGATCAGAACACTCACTAAAGGTAGTAAAAACACCCCAAACAGCATTTACAACACAATGTACAGAGTATAAGTCCACTGGGTTACATGATATTTACAAATTACACAAAAAACTATATTTACACTACAATGCACAAGTATTGAGTTAGTTTACTAAAACTAAACGAAAATATAATTCTAATTACAATATTATTTATATCTGATAGTAGAGATTTTGCATAAACTCATTATCTAAAATGGACAGGCAAGCTGTTCTCCCAGCACAGCTAGACAATTGATCACGTTGGGAGAGATGTGCTTCTATGCCTAGGGTGGTCAGTTTGATATGGGAAATCAGAGGGACTGATGCGGTCACCTGGTATTTCACAAAATGGAAGAAATACAAAGAGAACAGGATATTGTTTTTCAAAAACTTGTTACAACAGACACATATAAATCTTAACCCCTAAACACAATTTTGCAACATTGACATGAGTTTGCAAAACTGTACACATCATCAACTACTTTGTGAATCCAGGTGGATTATACCTTGTTTTTTTCAGGAAAATTGGGCTTTCATTTGGTGGTATATAATAATGGATATCTCCTGGTTTTTCTTTTTTCATTATCAAAGCAAAACTGGCCCAAAATAGTAAGAAAAATAATTTAGTTAAAATTTAGCTGTATATTTTTTGCTACTACTATAACCTACACCAACGAACAACCCAAACAAAATTCTCCTGCTCCTGACAATCACAGCAATGCCACATATGTGTATGTTAGTAGTTGTTTGTACCCGTAGTACGGCCCAAAAACAATAGTGTGCATTTAGTTTTTTTTATCCTGTCTAAAATACACTGATGCTAACTGACACTGATACTAATTTAAAAATTAAAATAAAATCCTGATCCAAAAAAATATTGACCTTGATCTGGACCCAGACTTTTGACCCTGACCTTGACCTGTGAGAGATCAGAGGCTATCACAGCAATCATGGGACCAGGAATTGGAAGTACCAAGTTCTGATCATTACCACAGGACCCTGGACTCTCAGTGAGACCCCGGTCTCTGTGATGGGAGAGCACCATGCGGCACACAGCACACTCCCAGCACAAAGACAGGTACGCAAATATGCGGCCAAAGGAAAAAAGTCCAGTCCAGTGGGGCAGCATATTTGCGTATGGTTGGCATGAAGGGGTTAAGCTTAGAAAAAGAAAAAAAAATCCGCACAAAGGACTGACTTACTATTAATTAGGTATTAATTAGGTTTGACCCTTGGACTGATGGCTACTACATTTCTTGTAATCTTTATCCACTGATGCTCCCTTCCCCACTTCCACACTGCCTCCATCAAAAATTTCTAGTGTGGCAGTGGTTAAGGCCGCATGCACATGGCATTCTTGCAGACACTTTTAGGGGCATCAGACGTTATTCTTTACTGCTGCTAAACAGCCCTCTATGTTATCCTATGTGTCCATGCACACATAGACATTTAGAGGCTTTTAGTAGCAGTAGTGTTTACCAGTAGAAAAAAAACCCAAGGCCAGTGCATCCAGGAGCAGCAGCGTCTTTGCAGGAAAAAACACTGACAGCTCCAAAACGCTACTAAACTCTCCTAAACTATGCTAATCGCCGGTGCCCAACGTTTAGCTGAGTGTTGTTTTTCACTGGTTGTTAAGGAGAGGGTCAGGAAGCCAGCTGCCCTGTCTTAACAGATAAGTCATCAGCTGTCAGTGGGGTTCCACCCCAATCCTTACCAGGCCCCCTGGTAAAGTGGGGGTCTCCCAAAAATACATACCAGACCCTTATCCGAGCATGCAGCTTGGTAGTTCAGGAAAGGGGGGGACAAGCAAGAGCCCCCCTCCTGAAACATACCAGGCCACATGTCCACAACATGGGGGGGTGCTTTGGGGTGGGGGTGTTGATGAGGACAAGGGCCTCTTCCCCACAACTGCAGGTGGGGGGCTTGCCGGAATTTGGAAGCCCCCTTTAACAAGGGGGTCCCAGTTCCCCCCATGTGAATGAGTACCACTACCCATTCACCCAAAAAGTGTAAAAAGTAAATAAAAACACCACACAAGTCTTTGAAAAGACATTTATTAAAAAAATTTAAAAAATGTACCCCCTGTGTAGATCCATTGTCAATCACACCACTCGACCGCCACCACCACTGACCCAAAAAAAGAAAAAAAAAAAAGACCTCCAGTTAGACGAAGACTCCCGCCGCCTGACAGCTCTGCCATCCGGTCACGGGGGCCATCCAGTGACGTCACCGTGAGACCCCACCCCTGTGACGTTACCGACCCAGCATGCCCAGTGTCGATGATCTCACAGGGGATGGGGTCTCCTGGTGATGTCATCGGATGGCCCCCACCCCTTGATTATTTAAGAGCTGGCAGATGGCGAGAGCCTTCGTCGGGACCAGAGGTCTTTTTTTTCTGTTTTTGGGTCAGCAATGGTGGCAATCGGGCAGCCTGATTGACGATGGATCTACATCGGGGGATTTTTTAATAAAAGACTTTCCAAAGTCTTGTGTGGTGATTTTATTCACCTTTTACACTTTTTGGAAGAATGGGTAAGGGTACCATGTACCCCATAGTCATTTGCATGGGGGAGGGCGGGATCTTGAGGCCCACTTGTTAAACCACAGACCCCCACAACCACCATCCATGTTTGTGGGGAAGAGGCCCTAGTCCTCATCAACATCGGGACAAGGTGCTTTGTGGTGACCCCCCTGCCCCAAAGCACCCCCCCATGTTGAGGGAATGTGGCCTGGTATGGTTTGGGGGGGAGCTCGATCACCCCCCCCCCCTTTCCTGACCTGCCAGGCTGCAAGCTTGGATAAGGATCTGGTATGGACTTTGAGGGGAGCAACCACGTTTATTTTTTTATAATTTTTGGTCCCCCCCCCAATCCATACCAGGCCCTTTGGGTCTGGTAAGGATTTTAAGGGGAACGACATTGCATTTTTTTCACATTTTTTTTCATTGCCAGCAGGTTTTTTTTTTTTATCCATACAGCTGTCAGTGGGGAACACTGCTGAAAGCTGATGACTCATCTGTTGTTAAGGACAGGACGTCTGGCTTCCTAACCCTCTCCTTAATAACGGCCCCACTTCTTGACACTGAAACTACTAAACGTAGGTTACTCACCAGGCTAAAAACTGCTTACGCCAGCAAAAAATGCTGGTCTATGAATGGAGGAGGTGGGCGGAAAGGGCAGGCATAGTCAGGCTCTCTTGATGAGTGTCTGTCACAGCTCCCTCAATTTTCTTAACCCCTGCAGCAGCAAAAGATTACAGCAGCGGGGGGGGGGGGTGTTCTAATTATAAAGACTGCAATAATCCAGAAACCAGCAGCATAAGGGATACAATGGATTAATAATAAGTCATGTCCCTTGTGCATTTTTTTTCTTCCTAAATTTAGGCTTTACCAACTGTTAAGATAAGATACAAATTACAAAGGAATGGCATTGCGTCAGCAGGCCCTTAGACTTACACTTTGAAATGGAGCAACAAAGCACAACTGCTGCGTAACATAGCAAAGCAGAAAACAAAGATTGGGTATGTTTTGTTCAAAAATGACTGTCGTACTGCACATATTGTATATATATTTATAACTTATACACAGAAACAAGCTTTATAAAACACTAACGTATTGAAAAGATTATTTACATCAAGCTGATCTTTTTCTGTGAGAACAGTACTGTATATATAAAGAGAACTGTAAAAAACTATACATTCCCTCTGGTGCATGCACCAAGGGTTTCAATACCAAACTATGTCTTTATTCTGATGCCTTGACAAACTGTTAATAGTAACTATCAAAGACACAGGATTTTTTTTTATCTTTTGTACCAGTATAGAAACAAACACTTAACTCTCTCAAGAACTCTTAATGTATTTATCCTAATCCAACATAATAGTCCCTTGTTAAAAACAATCCTCTTGAAGGGATAAATCTTAAGAAAATCTTTAAAAGCAATAGATTTTCTGGCTTCTATGATGAAAAACAGTACCACTTGTTGATTCAGAATTAAAGAAGAAGCACCAAACTGCATTATAATAAATAAACTTTAATTAGCAGTAAAAAAAAAATATATGGACTCACAAATTGTCATGTCACAAACTTATCAGCTGTTGTTCGGGGTTAAAGTGGAGGTTTAACCTAAAAAAAAAAAAAAAAGCTTTAGAGTTACATCACTTAGTTGTAATGAAGGATGTCCTATGTTATGCAGGCAGCTCGATCCTGGAGGAGAGATCTTCACTACAGGGATGCCTGTCCTCTTCCTGTTTCTGCACTTCCAGTGCTGCAATGGTCAATAGCTTTAAGTCTTCAGGACGAATGTCAGTGCAGATAGTTTGATGGGGATTCTCATCTTTGCATGACATCCCTAAATTAAAAAATTAAAGGGGTGGGAGGTCATTTTCATCCAAAACTCAGATGGGACAGTAAGAATACAATAGCCACAGCAAGTGCTTTATCCAACTGTGCTGTTTAGAGTAGGGAAATCTTTTTGTTTTCTTCAGCCCACAGGCTGAATGAAAAAGAACTATGAACTTGGTGGAAGTATCTGTAGCACCCTGGCCAGCAGAAAGTCTCCTGAATAGCTGTGTATTCCCATATGTAAAGGTCACCATACACATTAAGAATTAACCATACAACATGTAATACGAGGATCTATTCAATCTACCCAATCAATATATATGTAATTAGGTAGGCCCTTGTGATACATACATTTAGTTGATCTAAAGGACATTGTACAATAAAATTTTAAGGTGTGTGGTGAGCTTAAAGCCAACCATGGATGGATCAAATCTCAGCCGGTTCAGCAGAAGTACAACCAGTACAACCAGCCTGTCTGATTTTTTGCATGCAATTACTGCCAGCAGCTATAGCCACCAGCAGTAATCATTGTGGTCTGCCAGCAAGAAAGGCTCCCCTCCGGCAGAACACAATATTGCTGCAGCTGGGATTCCCCCTTCAACAATGACTGTGTTGATGTAGCATTAAAGCAGTTATCTTTCCTTTCACTGTGGTGGAAGATAAGAAGATAGTATGACTTGCCCAAAGTTGGGTACACACAGACTGAACATCGTCCGAAAATGGTCAGTTCTGCAGGACCTGGACGACTTTGGGCCCGTGTGTACAGCTGCTTGAGCGTCAGAAGCAAGCTTCATGACCTGCTGCAAAAGCCAATGGCTGTGAGCGCTGATCAGTGCATCCTGGCAGGTGGGTGGGCAGTCCCCCTGTCAGAACACATTATCTCAGAGGTGGAGATCACTGTAGTAATATAGTAAGTACGGCAACCTCTCAGTTTTTTTTTTATTTAGCCCCCTGGATTGAATGGAAAAACTTTACATGTATACCCAGCATAAGACCCTGCTTGGCAAAACTCATACTAGTACATAGGAACTAGTCCGTGATATCATCAGTCTTTATGTTTGTATATACAATATCAACCTCCTGGCTGTTTTACTGGTCAGGTTGGTCTGCTCTGTGTCTTAGTCTTTTCCAGCACAAGCTCTCTCAATCTCTTTCAGACATCAGTTTAGTGTAGGTCCTGTTCATTTATGCCAGACAGGCCTGGGGAAGTGTTCACTGCATGTCCTCAACAGCTACAGCTTCTATTTGTGGGCAATGCATTAACATGTCTCCAGTTAGACATCTGCAGTGGGCTAACTATTCTGAGCCATAAGGTAACTTTTTACTGCCAGAACTACCTCTTAACCATATGACAGATATACAGGCTGTCAATATATATATATATAAATAAATAATTCTCCCAGACTTCAGCTTTCATTTTTCAGAATGTAGTGAGTGGGAGAGTCAAATGAGTAGCTTGAATATTTGTGTGGCACCAGCCAATCGCTGGGGAGTGTGCTCAGATGGTGACTGGGAGTGAGCATAAATAGTCTGAAGCCTGTGAGCAGTGTTCTTTCCTAGAAGGTCTGCTGAACATCTAGGCAGTTCAGCTGAAGATTCTGCTACTCCCATTGAGGTCCCTGTTGTGCATAACTGGGGGCTATTTTGCTGAAAATTCATTAAGAGCTAATATAGGGGTTTCATTGAGGATCTGGTCTGGAGGTTTCACTGAGTAGACTGTCTGCCTGAGTCTGGAGGGAGACATCTAGGTCCCAGGGCACTGTGAGTTCAAGCATGAGAGAAGGGATCCTTGTGACTGTTGCTACCTTTAACCTCTAGTGCACTAATACTAAGGCTTGCCTGGACCATTACTCATTGTACCCCAGTGATGCCCACTTTATATCCTACTGCTGAAGGAACTGTGCTAAGAAGTAGCTGCAAAGGGAAGACTGTCCTCCTTTTGTTTAATGTTCTGTAGTATCACACAGCTTCCCTGAGCTCCATCCAAGTTAACCTGCAATATCATTTATATAGGCAACCCCTAGACTGTTTACTGAGCCAGAGGTGTGAATTTTGCTGTTTTTCTGACTGTCTCTGCACTAGTTAGGTAAGAACATGGGACACAAATCAGACTATATAAGTATAAAGCTCTTTTAATGCTGCAATTGTTTCTAACATTTAGAGACTATTTAATGATTGGCATAATACAACTGGATTGGTGAAAGTCCGAGATGGTGACTATATTTAAAAAGTCTTTACAAATTATACATAGACTGGTTAGTTTAATTTTTATAGCTGGGACGATACTGAAGAGTTTAATAAAGACCACATAGAGTTTTTGCTAGAAAATAATATCTTAAGTAATAGTCAACATACATTCACAAAAGACCAATATTGTCAAACAAATCTGATTTATGAAGAGGTAAGCAAAACCTTAGACAAAGGAGTGGCTGTGGATATAATATACTTGAATTTTGCCGAAGCAGTTTCCCACACATGACTAATGTGTAAGGTAAAGTCTACAAGCTTAGAAAACTCAGTTTATAAAATGGATAGAAAACTGGCTAAAAGATCCTATTCAGAGAGTAGAGGTTAATGATTCATACTCTGAATGGTCTAGGGTTGTCAGTGGTGTACCCCAAGGTTCAGTGTTGGGACCCTTACTTTTGAATATATGTATAAATGATATAGGGTCTGGGATTAAAAGTACCATGTCAGTCTTTGCAGATGACACCAAGCTGTGCAGTGGAATAATGTCCTTACAGGATGTCTCCAACTTAGAAGCTGACCTCAATGCACTGTTTAATTGGGCAACTATGTGGCAAATGAGGTTTAATGTTAATAAAGGTTATGCACTTAAATACATGCATGCATCATACATACTAGCAGGAGAACAGCTGGGGGAGTCAATGGTAGAGAAGGATCTGGGTGTTCTGGCAGATATAAACACATTAATAGCATGAAATGTCAAGCTGCAGTTTCTAAAGCTAGCAAAATACCTTAGTGTATAAGGGTACATTCACACCTGCATTTCTGGCTGACAGCAAACAGATGTGGGAAAATTAGAGATGGGTCCTGGCAATTAGCTGTGGGAGACAGCCCTATTGAAAACCATGGGAGGCTTCCAGCTCCCACAACTACTTGAAGCTGCTCACATGTAATTGCTATGCATGTGAACACTGAATAGCAATTACATGAGAATGGCTGCAATAAGCTCTGGGAGCCAGCAGCCTCCCATTGTTATCAATAGGGCTGTATCCTGCAGCTAATCCCTGGTACTCACCCCCCACCCACCCACCCACTGATTTTCTCACATCTGCTTGCTGTTGGCCAATACAAGTGTGAATGTAGCCTTAGAAGAGGTATAAACTACAGAGAGAGAGAGAGAGATAATTTTACCCCTGTACAAATCATTATTAAGACCTCATCTGGAATATGCAGTTCGGTTTTGGACACCAGTTCACAATAAGGATATTGGGGAACTGGAGAAAGTGCAGAGAAGGTCAACCAAACTGATATGAAGCATGGGGGAGCTCAGCTATGAGGAAAGATTAGAGGAACTGAATTTATTCTCTCTTGAGAAGAGGTGAATTAGGGGGATTTGATCAACATGCATACATAGGTGGTCCATATAGTGAACTTGCTGTAGAGTTCTTCACTTTCAGGTCATTACAGAGGACAAGGGGGCACTCTTTACGACTAGAGGAAAATAAATGTAACCTCCACATATGGAAAAGCTTCTTCACAGTAAGAGCTGTGAAAATGTGGAATAGACTCCCTAAAAAAAACTAGGTGGATACTAACATTTATAGTTAATAGCACTAGGGGTTGTTAATCCAGGGAATATCTGATTGCCTCATGGGGGATCTGGAAGGATTTTTTTTTCCGTTGGAACAAATTGGATTATATTTTATTGGGGTTTTTTCGTATTCCTCTGGATCAATTGTGGGTATAGGATTGCACATATAGATTTAAAATTTTTCTTTCTGCTGGTTGAACTAGATTGACTTGGGTCTTTTTTCAACCTGTAACCATGAACTCAATGTAAAAATAAATTGCCTTTAATTATGTTTTTTTTATGTGTGGATGCTAATACATTAAGTAAAACCCTTATTTTCAGTAATATTTACATAGTACACTACTAAAAGTGATTAACTTATGGCTCTGGAACATAGGGATCTAGCTTTAGTACAGTGATAATAGTGCATCACTCGCTCTACACCTTATCTATGTAGTCACAAAACATCTTGTCTTCTTTCCTCAGAACTTAGGGCACTTTGTGAATTGGTGAGGGGAGAGGAGAGGCAGATCAATGTCACAATCTCTCTTCATCCATTCACAGAACACCAGTTACATGTAAGTTAAGCTGCCTACAAAATATCTGTGGATCTCCTGATCATTCTGAGATATGGGTTTCACTAAAGGTAAATACTGCTTTAGGCATTTTTGTAACAATATGCTCAGCTTGAAGCAATGTTTTTTGGCAGGTTTAGTTTACACTGTCATTAGCAGAGCTGCAAAGATTTGCAGATCTCATTACTGCATGGAAATGTGTTAGTGGTCTGTGAAGATTGGTTGACACTTTGAAAAGTTTAATTTAATTAAGCTGGTACTATCTTTCTTTGCAAATTAAGCAATCAATTATGTCAATGTATTAAGTTTACAATACCTGATTTTAAAAATAAAACTTTCATTATCTATCTATAGTCAGTCTGATTTAATGCAAGCACAAAATCCTGTGCAGCAAGCGACCATTCCTGTGTATATTATAGAGAATATGTGATCAAAATGTGCAATGCACGTAAGGAATTCAACCACATATCAGATTATGATGAGTACTGTTTGGATATGTATTTTTCACAAACGTAGAGCCCAAAATCATACTTGAAAGCTAAAGTACACTGCAGTGAATATGAGATTCTTAAAAGAAAAATGGTTTGTTTTACAGCAAAGGAATTTGAGATTTAATAAAGCTTTGTACACTGAACCTCAACAGAGGCTCTGAGTATATAGGATACATGACAGTAGCACATATCATTCTTTATAAAGCAGCAATTGAACTGTCAGATATATATGACAATTGGTGTGCTTTGAGCACTGGCATTATCAGAATCTGACTGAGACATATCGAGCTGTCATGGCAGATTCATGTGGGCTGCGACCTTCAACATCATAAGCCTTCTCTCTACGGTAAACTAAACTGATGACGTGTGTATAAATATTTATCTTTGTATATCAGCGGGGTTTACAGTAGAACCTGAAAACTGACAAAACAGCAACATGCATACAAAAGGGTCTGTGTCTGTGGTTAAAGACAGCCTAGAGTAAGAAGCAGTGCTGTGATGGATTACAAAGTAAAATAAAAATTACTTTGCCTATTGTCGCAAACATCCAGAAGAGTTAAGCGATGGGTAATGGTTTTACATATTGTGTGCATTCTAAATATTATGCATCTACTGTATACAAGGGAGATGAGCAAAACATCCATGGAAATACATTTTAAAATACTTTTTAGCAGGATTTTTTTTTTTCCAATAGTATGTTACTTTTAATACCAATAATAATATTTATTATAATAAAAATATACACAAAATATACAGTGTGGCATGGCATATGGAATAAAGAGGTGCAGAACGCACAGCATAGCATGGAAAAGTACATGGTGCAGAATAATTTACATACAGAGAGGCATATGGCAGTGGTTGCATCTACTATATACAAGGGAGATAAGCAAAACAGAGTTCCATGTAAATACATTTTAAAATACTTTTTAGCAGGATTTAGTTTTTTCCAATAGTATGTTACTTTTAATGCTAATAATAATAATAATAATAATATTTATTATAATAAAAATATACACAAAATATACAGTGTGGCATGGCATATGGAATTAAGAGGTGCAGATTGCACATTATAGGATACGGAAGTACTTGGTGAAGAATAATTTACATACAGAGAGGCATATGGCAGTGGTTGTCAACTTATGAGCTATGGGGGTCCTGAAATGCAGTCCTTGATATCACCACAGGGCTGCACATAATGTTCAATATAAGTAATGCTTGAGAGGAAGTACTTGGTGCAGAATACTTAATATAGAATCGTTTACATACAGAGTGGCATACGGCAGTGGTTGTCAACTTATGAGCTATGGGGGTCCTCAAATGCAGCCCCTGATATCACCACAGGGCTGCACATAATGTTCAATATATGTAATGCTTTAGAGGATTGTCAGAAACTACAGACCTAGTAGAGGAAATTAAGTTCAGAGAGTGTGGATATGCTACATATTTGGCTGGGGATATGCTACAGAAGACAGAAAATGTTAGCATGTTACGTGGGGCTAGAAGAAATCAATGCTATTACCTTAATCGATGTTCCCACTAAAGACTGCTGAGGTCTGAGGGCCACACATCATATACCAAATGGCTGCTTGTGGCCTTTGAGCCTCAGGTTGGGTACCAGGGGCATACAGAGTGAGGTAGTGCAAAATAGAGTACATACAAAATGGCACATGAAATACAGGTGTGCAGAATAGGGAATGAACAATATACAAGAAAAAACCTCAGCGCAATCAAGGACAAGAGTCCCCTAAATAACTATCAATAAATATACACCTGACAGTGTGTATAAAATAAAACCAAAATAAACACATAGAAAAAAAATATTATAATAAATTGAAAAAACTATGGAAACAAAAAAATTCCCTTAGTGTCAATAGTGTATCAACAACAGGCCTAGCATCAGTACTGCTTCCCACACCTCTTGTGTTCCCACAAGTGTACAATGAAACAATATATAATTTGATACAGTGCCACGCAGTACATTTTACTGGTCCCCAGTAAAATGGCATCCGCTGTATATATAATCAGTATATTATCTTACATTTATGTTGTATGGGTATCCAAAAAAATGGTGACCTGTTCTATTGATATATTCTATTATAATGTCTTATTTGGTCTCTAGTAAGATGGCAGCAGCAATTTACATTCAGTGGGTTTCCAAAGGAACAAATTTAAATGGAGTAGTATAAAAGGCGATTAGCCCCTTATCCTTTGATGAAGTCACTTGATTTGATGACGCAACGCATTGGGAGGAGTCGGTGATGTTACGCCACATATATCGGAAGTGTATGGTCGGCTATTTGGTTGGTTGTTTATTTCAATACATGCCAATACATGGTCACAGTTTCAAAACGGTCAGACCCCAGTGCTGATGGCCATATCCACAGAACACTGGGATTTTATAAGTCCAGGACTATTGGGAGATATGCACTCACATTACTACTCTGCACAAAAGAATTGGCTACAATTCTGTCATGTAATATCTTAAGCTTACAGGTTACCTATGTTCACATTGTCATATATGCTGGAGTGGTAAATGTTTCATAAACCTAATCGGTTCTCACAGCTCTCAAATCTTTAAATCACAGGTGCCGTGTAACTCTGCCTGGCCAACTCTGGAAAGTTGAGGAAAAAGAAATATGCAGTATATAATAAAAAACCAACACACTTGAAGGCTTTCACCAATAAGCCTAGCCCAGAAGTGAATATTCAAGCTTCACATTCAGTCTCTCTCAGCTGCCTGTTCAAGATAGGGTAACGTAAGGTGACTGATAAACTGATGCTGCTATGTCGCAGCACTGCTTATAAATAAATAAAAAGCCTGTCCATCCTGGACACGGGAGAAATCAGGAAATCCAATGTGTTTATCAACAGGCTATGTCAGGGGATAACCATGAGTAAGAGTGAAATGTAAGCACAGTTTAAAATGCAGTGGCATGGAGTACAGAATGTTAGAAAACATGTACAGAGAAAACCATTATAGAATGCACAGTGTTTAGAGTGAAGCAGTGTGGATAATATAACATCTAGAATTACAAAAAAAGGAGAGGATAACCTATATGCACCTAAGTACCAAATCCCCAGAAAAGTGTATAAATGATTGGATTGTCTTGACAATATAACATAGAGCTCAGTGCAATAAGTGGAACAGCATGTAGTAAAAAAAACAAAAAAAACAAGCAGTTTTCACAGTCAAGCAATTTGATGTATATTCATTTTAATATATTGTTCAGGAGGGGTGCTCAACCCCTGACCCGTGGGCCACATGTGGCCCTCGGGGTCCTCTGATGTTACCCTCCACAAAAAACTGAATGCAGGAGTTTTGGTGTGGTTTCAGAAAGTGTACCACACCCACAGGATATATTAGAAGTCTATGTAAAAAAGCAGATAACCCACAGGAAAGCCGCAGGTGCATTACTCTGCACCCGCAAAGCAGCCTTATAGGGGGCTCAGGACAGTAAAGACTCATTTGCATTTGAGGTTTGGAGGTAGTAAAGCCCTATTGTTGAGATAAGTTTATACCACACCCGCCAACCATTGGTGTACAGGAGTCACAATGGCAACCCGACACATGCTCCAGGGGGCCCATGCAGCCTCCCTGTCACATTCTGTTTTACAATTGGAAAGGAAGGGCAGTCGGGGTTACTTATACAGGAACTGATCCTCTCTTGTTTCCTCCTACAACCGCTGAAAGCTGGTTCTCCTCCTCTCCCTCCTGCCGCATTCAGTGGCTGCAGGAGGAAAATGTTTATTATGCTATCCAAATAGAAAAATCAAAATTCAGAACCATTCAATTTCTCTGTGGTCCACAACTGGTTACCAAATCACTTAAGTGGCTCTTCAAAAGGTTGAGTACCTTTGTTGTACAGAGTTGCACATGAAATCCACCCAAAAATGCACTGGATCCACTAGCTGTGGTATTTTGAATTGAATGTTGCAATATACTGCCTTCGGAAAATAGAAATGAAAGGCAAACATTTTGTATGCATGTTAAAAAACATTATAGATACTTTTTTTCTAAGAAATCACATACCCTCTGTTCTCAGCTGCATAAGCATCTTAGGGAGCTGGGGGTGAAGAGCAGCACACTGTTCTTCCCAGTGAATGGCTGTGTGGGGTCAGCAAAAAACTGACCACTATGTGCTCTCATGTCTAGTTTGGCCTGTTTTTAATAGGAACGCAGAGTGAACAGCATGAACACCAGAGATTTCACACAAAGGAAGCAATACAAAGAGAACGGGATACGTTTTCATACAAGTACATGGTACAGCAGTACAGCAGGCACATATTAGGAATGTGAAATGTTGGGTTTACATATTCTTTAATGCAAGTTTTGTTTGCAGCCATTGTGCTTTATGCATTTTTGTATTAGCCAATAGAGAACAGTAACATCTGTGACATCCATTGTTGCTGTGCAGACATACAAACTTAAAAATGAACATAAATGCATGCTAAAATTATCATATTGTGCATTTTTGCGCACATCAATGCAAGTCATTGGTACTCAAAACTTCCCAAAATGCTGCAAACCACCCGATTTGAGCTACAAAAGAAGCTCCTATACTTTTTGGAGCTACAGATATTGAGCTACAGGTGTTTGCACATTCAGGTGTGTACAAGCACCATAGAGAATATTTTACTTTTGAAGCTTCGAGCTTTGAGCTAAAAAATGATCCGGTGTGAATGCAGTCGTAATGCTTAGCAAATTGCCCAGAAAACAGACTGTTGTGTAGAAAATGTTCAGCAAGAAAAGCATGAATGTATATAATTCAGTAAATTGTATAGAGAACAGCAAGTGTGGAGCATGTAATGCTGAGCAAATGTAAAGTAAGGAAAGTGGAGTACAGGATGTATAAGAAAATGTTTAGAGGAGCAGTGTACAAAGTATATATAACATACAGCATATTGTACAGAATGGAATTGTCAGCAATATAGAATTGACAGCATAACAGTGAACAAAATAGATCACTGTGAACTATATCCTTTTTAGCAAAATTGTACATGCTAGAGCCAGATTAAAACATATCAGTATTTTTTGCTAGAAAATTTCTTATAACCTCCAAACATTATATATTTTTTTTTAGCAAAGACCCTAGAGAATGAAATGGCAATTGTTGCAATTTTTTATGTCACATGGTATTGAGCAGCGGTTTTTCAAATGCAATTTTTTGGAAAAAATGCACTTTAAGGAATTAAACACTGTACTACTATGGGGAAGTTATAAGGATTTTGTTTACACATTATGACTGCTTATACCAATGAATTTCTTTGATATAAGAAACCATTTTTACTGAATGAAACTGATTAATTCAGTCTCTTTTTGTGATTAGCTGTGATTGGCCTAAGCTAATCACATGGTACAGATGGGCTGTGATTGGCCCGGTCTGTACCATGTGATTGCTGTGTCACAGCTAACAACAAAATGCATGGTATGAAATGGTGTGCAATGGATGGCATGAAAGGAAGCAATCCATTATTTACAATTGTCATGTGATCTGCTGTGATCTGGCACAGAGTTCACATAACACTGGCAGTGGGTTGGTGTAGTGATCAGGGGCGGACTGACCATTTGGAAACTTGGGCACTGCCCGAGGGCCCAGGGTCAGTAGGGGGCCCCATGAGATGCCCCTGGTACCTTTTTCATAGGCTTTTTTGAGTTTGAGCAAGGACACAGGAGCCCCATGATCCCCTATTGCCCAGGGGCCCCATGAGTTGTCAGTCCACACCTGGTAGTGATTAGTCATCAGCTGTGTCCAGTGGACACAGCCGGTGACAGATTGCAACGCTGCTGGCTGTGTGAGCAGAGCCTTGTGAGAGAAACATGTACCTATGCAAAAAATAATGTATTTGTCTAAAGCAGTAATTTTTTAAAAACTTAAATTAGAACATTAAAAATGTCCAGTCCCTTTAAATAACATGCCTAGTGGGGTGTCCTAATCCTGTCTGGGAAGGGGTGCATCTCTGGGATATACAGCACTAACATTTACAAAGGAAAAAAGTTTAAAATTTGCCATCCAATGACTTTGACAGCTGTCATTGACAGCTTCTTTGTTTAAAAAAGCACAAAGAGCACTCCAAGGTTCTGCTGTGTATTTTTGGGGACCGTCAGAGTGTTTTTTTTTTATTAAGAAGTTGGCAGAATGTCATCTGCCAATAATTTAAACTGTTTAATTTTTTTCTTTTTGTAAATGTCATTTCTGTTATAGAACAGCCTAACAAACAACAAAATACAAAACAGATCATTTGAGTATGGTAGGGGGACCCCATGCAAAAAAAATTAATTCATACTAAAGCCCTTAATCCAAGCATGCAGCCTGGATGGCCAGGAAAGAGGGAGGACGGGGGAAAAAGCATGCACCTACCTTCCTGAACCATAGCAGGCAACATGCACTCAACATGGGGACCCCTCTGCAAAGCATCCTGTTGATTAGAACAAGAACCTTTTCCCCACAACCCATGCCCGGTGCTTGTGGGGGTTTGTGGATGGGGGTATTACCCCAACTCATTCACGAGAAAGAGCTGTCACCTAAAAGTAGCATCTGACACAACTGCAAGTGTCAGATGCTAAAGTATTTTATATCTGATGTAATTCTGGAAAGATCAAAGTCACAGGTTGGGGAGGACTGACTCTTCTACAGGCTGCTTTTTATTAATTATTTCATGAAGTATTTATGAAGTATTTATTTTCTTTTGTAAGCAACAGAGTCACTGCATTAGTAAAAAAAAAAAAAAATTGGAAAAAAAAAACAATGAGACGTTATCAACATAACATGTTCAAATTGGGTTAAAGTTAGTAGTGGCATACACCAGGGATTGGTGCTAGGACCAGTTCATTTCAATCTATAAGTAATGTTGCCAGTGTTGCTGAATTTTATGTAGAGGTAATAAAACTCAGCAGAATAGTGACATATTACAGAAAGATCTTGACACAATGGCAATATGGTCAGTTAAATGGCAAATTACATTTAATGATGAAAAATGTATGAGTTATGCACCTAGACTGTAGAAATAGCAATTTCCCTTATTCTTTGAAAGGTATACAGAGCATGAGAAAGACTTGGGAATATTGGTTAATAGTAAGTTTAGCACTGGCACTCAATACCAAGCAGGTGTTGTAAAATAAAACTAAATCTAGGAATGTACATAAAGGGAGGTGATGCTAATGTAGTATCATTGAATATATGGTCCAGTTTTGGCACCGTATTGTAGGGCAGGACATGGAAGTTCAGCAGAGGGATCAAAGCTGAACAACCAATTAGTAAAAGACATAAAAAGCAGTACTTACAATGAAATTGGAAACACTTGGTTTGATCATTTTGGGTAAAAGATATAATAAAAGCAACTTAATTGCAATGTTTAAACATATCTACGGCAAATTAAGTTTTAAACTTAAAGAAGAACTCCAGGCAAAAATGTTATCTTTCCATGCAGTGGGGCTGTACCGTATGGGTTAAATGCTCATTATTGTCTTGGGCTTCGGTAAGTGGAGATATAATTGCCTAAACCACCAATCCTCTGAGCACAAGACCGGTCCCCACCACTCCTGCCCCCCCCTGCATGCTAGCAGTCTTGTGAATGGGCTGTTCCTGATGTCATCACGCCCATGGACTGGCTCCAGACCTGAGGACAGCAGGAACAATCCACCACTGGACGTGGGGGAGCGTGGTTTCTGGAAGATCGAAGAACAGGATAAGTATAGCTTTACCCTGACAACACGAGCAGTTAACTTATGCAGTGCAGGCACAGCCCCTCTGCATGGGATAATATAAATTGTAACTGGAGTTCTGCTTTAAGGATGGTATAAAGGCATTCAGCTGTATGTAGAAGATTTAATTTTAGTTTTGGTAGAGGATTCTTACAGTAAGAGCAGTAGAATGTTTTGCTAAATGATGAAATAATGCCAAAATCAACAACAAAATTTAAATAAACTAGATGTTTTCTATGCAGCTAATAATGCCCAAGCTATATTTAGAAAAAAATATATAGTATAAATACAAATATCCCTGTGCCACAATTGAATATTTAGAGCAATCCCACCCCTTATTCAGAGCTTGCCAGCACAAAATGTGATTCACTTTATCATTTTTAAACAATATAACTATTCTACATTAGAGCTCAAACGCTGTCTCCCACAGTGGCTTAGTGGTTAGAACTCAGAATTTACAGCACTTGGGTCGTGGGTTCTAATCCCAGTTTGCATGCTTTCCCTGTATGGATGTGTTTCTGCCAACACTCCAAAGACATGATGTTAGGTTAATTGGGCCTAGTACATGGCTGAGTTTCTTCCCTTAGATTATAAGCTCCTTGACATTTATAAATGTTAAAAAAATGGAGATCAATTTTCTGGGTTGTGTCAGTGACAGGAATATTGATCAATCAATTAAGATTTTGCCTAATGAGTGGAAAGGGGGTGACTCTTACCTGCGACCTGTTCTTCTGACAAGTTGGAAATGTGCAAGTTTCATGCTGTGTATATTTCATTGTAACTTTTTTTATCTTCTTTTAAACCTGTCTCCTTATACAACTTGACCCCCTCCCCCACCCCATCATCACCTGTCCCATATGCAAATCTATGGATCATCGCCCCACTCTTTTTAACTATTTATTTACTGATCAATTGAATGTGTCTCATTTTCTATCAGCTACAGCTCAGATCTCACATTATTATACGATTACTGATTGTATATCACCACTAGTCTGATTGAATTCACAATTCCTAGTCAGTCCCGTTCCCTTACTTCTAATAATCTTTAGGGCCAGTTCACACTACATGTGTTTCAGTTGCTTTTTCGGCATCACAAAGACGATTATATGGTTGTCAATGTCATAATTCACATCAGCACTTGCATTTTCAGTGCATTGCAGGTGCTGTAAACAAAGTTGACCATGTTGCATTGTTTATGCACAGAACTGTACTGGAACGCGTTGAAACGCCCTTGATTGTACTAAAACGCACATGTCCCTAATTAAATTGAATAAAAAGAAAGTAGAAAAAACTAACTGGAAGGCATACAAAAATGCAATGCAACGTGTCCAAAACGCATCCAAAATGTACTAGTACACACTAAACATGCATGCCAAAAGGGCATGCAAAAATGCATCAGGAATACATCTAGACTGTTTCTATAGTGTAAACTGGCCCTTAGGACTTGTTCACACCATTGGTGGTGCAGAAACGCATGCAAGAACACACATTTTCCAGCACAGCAAAGAAATGCAATGCCCTTTGCAGATGTGCGCAGGTACCATGATGAAAACGTAATTGCACCTACACACGTCTATTAAAAACAGACCCCATTCACAGCCACCAAAACGCATGGCACCACACTACTGTGCGGTTAGGTGCAACACACTTTTAAAATAAACTTACATTCATACATATACTAGGGCCAATTTTGACAGGATCCAATTAACCTACCAGCATGTCTTTAGAGTTTGGGAGGAAACAGGAGTACCTGGAGGAAACACAGGCAGAAAATGCAAACTCCAGGCAGGAGGTGCCATGGTTGGGATTCAAACCAACAACCCTAATTAAAGAATTATATATATCTACAGATACATATATACGTGCCGCGCTCCATAATATACTTTTAAACTCATATACAAGTGATCATGTAAATGATAACGTGAAAAAATTAATGTGCTTCAAACCAGTGCAACATATAGTGCTTTTCAAAATAATACTAATCCAATACTCAAAAAACTTCATAAATAGTCCTCTTTGTGCTTTATAACTTTTCAGTGACAAGTAAGGTGTTTGTGCCACACTCCCCGTGCTCTATAGATAGGTGTGCGCTCACCTCCTTAATTAGCCAGACAAAGTGGCTGAAAACACTTTTTGTCCTATCAGGACAGAGTGGAAATCTTCACACTATATAAGTGTTTCCATCCATGCTGTAGATTGCCTTATTTCTGCCACCAGAGGTCTCCCTTATTCCTCCTTCCACACTTGAGCCTCAATGGATGGTTAGAGATGGTTTAGGTGGTATTTCCTCCTCCCAGTAAACCATGTAAAAAAGAGCCACAATAGTGCCTTATCCTTTGTGAGGTTCAATCTTTTATTTAAGAGTAAAATCGCCACTCACATTTTGTAGTATTCAGCAGAGCTGTATTCAGCAAGTTTGTGCCCAGATCCTGTGCTTGTAAATGCCGCTCGTCCACCGCGGCGTCGTGACGTCAGAGCCCCTCCCCTACGCGTTACGCCACAGGGTCACGTGGCTTCTTCAATTAAATAAAAAACAGCTTGGGGTCCTTCCTCCCATCCATACCAAGGTCTTCGGGTCTGGTATGAATATTAAGGGGTAACTCCACGCCAAAATTTAAAAAACAATCCCGTGGAGTCCCCCCTAAAATCCATACCAGACCGTTATCCGAGCATGCAGCCCGGCAGGTCAGGAAAGGAGGGGAGGGATGAGCGAGCGCCCCCCCTCCTGAACCATAACAGGCCACATGCCCTCAACATGGGGGGGTGCTTTGGGGCAGGGAGGGGTCCCCCCCCAAAGCACCTTGTCCCCATGTTGACGGGGACAAGAGCCTCTTTCCCTCAACCCTGGCCGGTGGTTGTGGGGGTCTGTGGGCAGGGGGCTTATCAGAATCTGGAAGCCCCCTTTAACAAGGGGGCCCCAGATCCCGCCCCCCCCTACGTGAATGAGTCTGCAGTACATGGTGCTGACAGAAGCTCCAGAAGTGAAATTATTTAAAGTGTGCATGATACATGATTGGTAGTCAGATTATTCCTCCAAAAGTGCAGGGCCAATCACGGGTTAATGAGAAATTAGCAGATCTGGTTGGTGACAGCTGATAGCAAAGACAATAAAAGAGGAACCTGAAACACACAAAAGGGAGAGCCAGAAACTGCCAAATACAAAAATCCCTAACCTAGCCCTAATTAACTTAGGATAGCTAAAAAAGAAGGAGGCAGAGGTTTGCAATCCAATGGGGCCACTTTGTATTATTTGCAGCCCTAACAGGTGGTCAGGACCTCAGGGGTTAATCCTTAAGAACACTTCATATGTACTTTCCTCTTTCAGGTTTGAGAGCTGGGTTCCTCAAGTTACAGCAGGTTTTAGAAAAGCATTTCAAGCTCAAAAGAAAAAAAAATAAAACATAAAAATCATAGTGCCTTTTGCTATACTTTTATTAAAAATAAATGGATAAAAACCCTAACATGTAGATGATGAAATAAGTGAAATTCAAAAATAAAAATGTCAGGCTTTATGATCCAGTCTTTCTTAATGGATAAAGGCAGATCCCCTGGCCTGCTCTGCAAAACCACACTAGAGTGATGACAACCCTGCTCCAAGCTCCTCCTTACATGTTACAACCACAGGACTTCATCAGAATTCTTTGTTTCCCAACCGCCACAAAAACTTATCCCCATGTTGCTGTTGGTGGGAAATATTGCAACCAATTCAAAAAAATTGAGATGCGGCACAACTGCCCTGCCTCGCCTTTCAGCAATGTGCATTGCATGCATTTGTGTCAGAAATGTGCTACATTTGCTGGGTAAAAACAGATGATATATCATCTCCTCACCACTTGTCAAATGCCTTTGAAAAGTGGTCCAACATGGCTTGCTTTTCATAGATGCGACAATAACATTTATTGTTATTAGTGAGCTCAGGGATGCTGCCTTTTTTGTTCTTAATAAAAGAGGAGTATGGCCAAAGCTTGGTTTGGCTAAAACCTGCTGCCGGTGAGTCAGAGAGCCATTGCAGTCTCTGGGCATATCCTGACAATAATGTCAGGATCTACCCAGATATCTGACCAGCAGTTAGCTCAGCCTTTCATGGCACCGCTGAGAGCCTGAGCCAGGCTGTCCCTCCCCCTCCACAGATTGGTGCTCCAATAAGTGCTGAAGTGGCAGAACATAGAGCCGGTGCCTGACAGTTACTGGCCTCTGCTCAGTGTAGACTAAGAACTGAGTGATCAGCGATCATGTGATTGCTCAGTTCTCTGGCTTAGAGTCAGCGAGGGTCAGCTACAGCATTAGATCAATTCTGCAGCCATACAGATGAGTATGTTTGTTTGTTTTTAATTCCTGAACTTCTCATTTAATGCAGTCCTGGAGAGAGATGGATAGAGAGCAGGGGCGGACTGACAACTCATGGGGCCCCCAGGCAATAGGGGATCATGGGGCCCCTGTGTCCTTGCCCAAACTCAAAAAAGCCTATGAAAAAGGTACGAAGGGCATCTCATGGGGCCCTACTGACCCCAGGCCCTCGGGCAGTGCCCGAGTTTACAAATGGTCATTCCGCCCCTGATAGAGAGAGATACAGATAGATAGATAGAGAGAGATACAGATAGATAGATAGATAGATAGATAGATAGATAGATAGATAGATAGATAGATAGATAGATAGATAGAGATGCAGACAGAGATAGATAGATAGATAGATAGATAGATAGATGGAGAGAGATATGGATGGATGGATGGATGGATGGATGGATGGATAGATGGAGAGAGAGATGGATAGATAGATAGATGGAGAGAGAGATGGATAGATAGATAGATGGAGAGAGAGATGGATAGATAGATAGATGGAGAGAGATACAAATAGATAGATAGTAGATAGCGATACAGATAGATAGAGATACAGATAGATAGAGATACAGATAGATAGAGATACAGATAGATAGAGATATAGACAGATAGATAGATAGATAGATAGTTTTATTTAATGTATGTATTTATAGCATTTATATATAGCATTTATTAACATATCAAGAAAGTAGATATCAAAAATACCTTTTTCTAAATATGTTGAGTATCAAAACAAAATAGTGTAACACTAAGGAGTTAAGCTTTTCAGATGCTGTGTAAAAATAAAGATCTGAGATGCATTTAACAAAGAAAAAATATTGGATCTATGTGGATTACAATAGTACCCACATGACATCTATTCAACCTGAAAAAGTGAATAGATTTTGAAAATAGTGGGTAGAACTTTAAAATCATAACTTGGTCTATAAAAGTCACAGAAGATTAACCAAAATGACAAAGTACAGTAAGCATGTGGCTGGTGAGAATATAATTGCATAGCCTGTACAATGGGGAATTTTCAAGCCTGCACTACAAATTCAATAGAGCTATTATATTTCCCCAGCCTGGGTAGCTTGAGCTACTTCAAAATCCAACAAGAGACAAGACTGCAGTCCATAAAAATATGATACATGAGATTGCATGCTGTCTTTCCACAGAATGAAAACATTTTTGTTATTCATGAGTTGTCAGGCATATTTAAAACATTATTGCTATATCTGTTCCCAGAATGCATTAGAATTATTGTTTTAGATGCCCGTGGAGTAGCAAAACATGTTCAATATTCTCAGCAGTGGATCACTGTGTAAAAATACAATAAGATAATAAAAATTACAACTACTCTCACAAAATGAAGAACTATTCACGGGGTGAAAAAAATGTTAATATGCATAAAACCAATGGGAGCATGCAGAGATCTTTAACATAATTTTTACTTTCCCAATCACGCTAGTTATACAGAGTCACGGAGACAGTGCTAATGTTTCAGACTATTCAGTAATACTTGCATGAGAGTTGTTAAAGCAGACCTTTTGTAGAAAATTGAAAATGTAATTGTTTGCACAGAGAAAAACATATCTAATATGGCTTAATAGGTTTCCTGTAAGTAGTCAGCCAGGCTTGTCTGCTGCTGTCTCCTGAATGCTTATTACTGGGTATACACATTATATGATTGTATGAATTCTTATAGATCTACTAACCACTATGTAATAAAAGGGTCTGTCTGATTGCATATAAATTAAATTGATTCTTTAAAGTGATTCTAAAGGCTGTCATTTAAAAAAAATAGCAAACATGTTATATTACCTGCTCTGTGCAATAGTTTTGCAAATAGCAGCTCGATCCTCTTCTTTTAATTCCCCCACTGGCAGCCCTGGCACCTCACCCCTGTCGAGTGCCTAAAATAGTAAGCCTTTTGCTATGGGGGTACTCGAGGAAACTCACTCCCAAGCTGCGCTCCTGTGAATGGACATTGTCCATGAACACACAGAGCGCTGCTTGGCCCTGCCCCGCCCCCGCTCTCTCCTTACTGGCTCACTGGATGCGATTGACAGCAGCAGGAGTCAATGGCTCCTGCAACTGTGTGAGTCAGTGAGAAAAGAGAGACCAGGGAGAGCCATAGCTCTCATGCACATTGCTAGATCGAGATGGGGCTCAGGTAAGTATAAGGACGGCTGAGGGGAGAGCTGCACCCAGAAGACTTTTTACCTTAATGCATAGAATGCATTAAGATAAAAAAAACCTTCTGCCGTTATAACCACTTTAAGTAAGATCTGGCATTACATAGTTTTGGCAAAGCTAGAGGAGAATTAACAATTCAATAATAAAGTGTATGGACAGCTCAAAATCATTATTAGAGTTTACTTTCGGTCTTACCTAAATGTAGCAGGTGGTTGAGAGGTGGTTGACAGTGGGAGATTAGACCCTACTGCAATGGTGAGAGACTACCCAAAGACAGACCAAAAGGCATAGATGAAGTGTGGGGGAGTCATTATATATGAGTATTTTGGCATATTCTATTCTTTTCATAACAAATGCAACATTTAACATCTCTGGCTGGTATCTGTAAAGACAACACTGGTAGTTAAGGATACACAATGTGTGCCATCTTTATTAGCGGTGTCCAATGAGCTATTTGAGTGGGGTGTCAGAGACTAGGCATCAGACTCTCCAGGTATCGTTGCATTGCCCATTGTTCTCTACATATTTTGGAGTCCTCTTATCTCATCTTCATGAAAGTTATCAGAAATAACTCTCTCTCTCTACAAAAATACTAGAGGTGAAAGAATCACCTTCACTCTTACTCAGTGTAGCCACATTCCTATTTTTTGGTGACAATCTGACACTATAATCTGGCATTCTTCCTTTCTCCCAAGCACACACACTTTACCTCATGCACTCTTATAGTGCCACTAAATTGATGTAACCAACAAACAATTCTCTATTAACTGTGGAACTTTTACTGAACTTCAATTTTGTTTATGTAAACAGAGGAAACATTTCCTGTCAGAATATGAACATTATCAGTCTCTTTGCTCATCAGATGTCCATGGGAGAGTCCATTGTTCCTTCTAGCAGAGTGGAATTCTACTTGTTGCCCATATGCTGGACCGAGTTGCAGATCTTACCCATAGAAAAGGTTTACCTTCTCAACAGTGTCTACAGGGCTGCTAATTATTCCAGCAAAGCCCTGTACACACGTACCAAACATTGGCTGGTGTTTGTACCACTGTCTGGTTAACAAGACCTAGTCTAACAACAGGCATTTGCCAAATGGTCATGCTGAAAAAAAACATTCAGTGAGCCCTTCGCTGCGAGCACTGATCAGTGCATTCTGGTGGGGGTGAGTCCTCCTATCAGAATACAATATTATTATTATTATTATTATTATTATACAGGATTTATATAGCGCCAACAGTTTGTGCAGGGCTTTACAATATAAAGGGAGACAGTACAATTACAATCAGATCGGCCACAAGGGGGCGCCAATTTCAGTGTAGAGGGTTAAAGATTTATTGGTAACAAGAGGTTTAAAAACTACTCACAAACTGAAGAAGTATAATAGCGTGGTAAAGGAATGCCTTTGGTAAACCCTCAGTCTGCCAATGATGTGAAGATGGATCCTGGTTGTGCAGGATGAGCAGAGATGCAGCCGTCAATGTTCAGAAATGCAGAGAGTTTTTGAAAACGGCACCGATACCAGCATGGGCTCCATTTTCAAAAACTCTCTGCATTGCTGAACACTGAGGGCTGCATCTCTGCTCATCCTGCACAACCAGGATCCATCTTCACATCATTAGCAGACTGAGGGCTTACCAAAGGCATTCCTTTACCACGCTATTATACTTCTTCCGTTTGTGAGTAGTTTTTAAACCTCTTGTTACCAATAAATCTTTAACCCTCTACACTGAAATTGGCACCCCCTTGTGTCCGATTTATTTTGTACAGAGTTCTGCTTCACTCTATGGCAGTGGTTCTCAACCTTCCTAATGCCGTGACCCTTTAATACAGTTCCTCATGTTGTGGTGACCCCCAACCATAAAATTATTTACCCAGTAATCATAATTCATGAGTGTTGTTTTACCTCCAATACTGCTGCTTTCAACACAGCAGCTGCTTTCTACACAGTAGCTGCTCTTTACACATCGGAAATATGTGTTTTCTGATGGTCTTAGGGGACCCCTGTGAAAGGGTCGTTTGACCCCCAAAGGGGTCGCGACCCACAGGTTGAGAACCACTGCTCTATGGGGAGCTGCCTTCACATTCATCCATTACCTAGGACCCTTTGACTATGGACTTCCCCATCTCCATTTATCGCTTCATCGCCACCCCATATTGAACTCATTACTATTGTACACTAATTCCCCTATTTGTATTTGTATTTCTCCCGCTGTATACATCATTTGTCACTAACCTATCTAGACTCTTCATGTGTGGTCCTCTCCCAGTGCTGTTTTGTTTTTCGTTAGTACAATTACAATACATTTCAGTACAGAAGGAATATGAGGGCCCTGCTCGTTGAGCTTACAATCTAAAGGAAGGGGGAGGTGGTACAAAAGGTGATAGCTGCAGGGGATGATCTGATTGAGGTGGCTCAAGTACAGTTCTTAGGTGGAGGTGGGGTAGGCATCCCTGAATAAGGGACTTTTCAAAGATCGTCTAAAGGCAGACAGGGTGGGGGCTGACTGGAAATACTGGGGCAGGGAGTTCCAGAGGATGGGAGAGGCTCTGGAGCAGTCCTGGAGGCGAGTGTGGGAGGAGGTAATGAGGGAGCTAGAGATCAAGATGTCTTGGGAGGAGAGGAGTGAGAGATTTGGACAATTTCTGAGGATGAGGTTGGTGATGTAGCTAGGGACAGGGTTGTAGATGGATTTGTATGTTGTGATTAGTATTTTGAACTTTATACTTTGGGTTAGTGGAAGCCAGTGAAGGTATTGGCAGAGAGGGGCAGCAGTTGCTGATCGGTTGGTAAAGTGTATGAGTCTAGTAGCGGCATTCATAATAGACTGAAGGGGGGGATAGCTTGTGTACAGGTAGGCCAGTGAGGAGGGAGTTGCAGTAATCAAGGCAGGATATAACCAAGGCATGGATAAGTTGTTTTGTGGTGTAAGTGGTCAGAAAGGGGCAGATTTTGGAAATATTGTGGAGGTTGAGGCGACAGGATTTAGCCAGTGATTGCGGTCTGAAGGAGAGATCAGAGTCTAGGATTACACCTAGTACTCTGGCTTGAGGGGAAGGAAAATGTTTGTACTTTTGATCTTAATGGTAGAGTCATGAGTGGGGGATCGGGGAGGAGGAAATATTACCAGCTTGGTTTTGGAAAGATTGAGTTTAAAGGAGTTGTGTGACATCCATACTGATATAAAACAATAATAATAGTGTGGCGCTATACCAAAAAAAATACAAAAAATACATATATAAAAATACCTTATCAGTGATAATAATAAATAATAAATGATATGAAAAATGAATATAGAATATACATGCAAAAAACAATTCTATAGTGATATGATCCAATACGGATCTAATTGGGGCCAAAAACTACGTAGTGCCCAATAATGTGAAGACTGGTCCTCCCCAGGACCTCATAAAGTGAAAGACCAAACCAATCAGACCAAATCCCCAGGGTTATCCCTACCGGGATTTAAATTTAAAAAAACAAACAAAAACCCCCACATACAGTACAAACTAGTGCAAAATATCCGTGATTCCCCAAACTGGGGGAATACTCTCCTAAAACAAAGTGACAAGTGTTTATATAAAAATGCAATCAATAATACATTTCAAAAAAATTTCAGTGACAAATAAAACAAAAAATCCCTAAATGTCCACAAAACTCTTAGATAAATCGTGCTCCAAAAAATACATAAGTATATTCTTTGCAGGTGATGAGGTGAATGTGCATTCACACCAACTGTAAAATCCTCAATGGCCAAAATGCCCCCTCACCTCCTTGCTATGACCCACTGGGCCAGCACGCTTTCAGGATCACCCCAGGATCCAAAACAGGCAGTATCAGGTTGGATGGTATCCAACAGTAATCCCCCTCTCTGGCGGCACCTACACTTCTCCGGTCCACTCCAGAAATAAGTATCCGCTACACAGCATAATCTCCCATCCGGATCATAGTTAAAAACAAAAGATCCTCCATAGTGTAATAGGTTTTTATTATGTATATATTGCAATCAAACAAAATGCCCACTCACTTTTTAGCAGCAAAAAACATGCCTTTAAACCTCATGCTATGGTGTACTGCATGGGTTTCAGGAATTGGGTGTGCTAAGATGGCGTCCACGCCGGAAGTACGTCCCCGCGTACCAGAACTATGTCACCGCGTACCAACGCATTGCGTCACTATAGTCACGTGACTTCCTCAGGGAAGTCATACACAGAGAGCAGGAGAGAAGATCCGTTAGACAAGCTGGGATTAGGTCAGGGTTAAACAGAGCAGACAGGTCCAGGAGCAAGCCGAGTTGTAAACAGGAAATCACAAGTCAGGATAGCAAGGGAACAAAGGCACTAGGGAGCCAGAGATCAACCAGCACCTGAGAGTAGTGCAGGGCTTCCATATAAAGGCCATTTGGCGCCAAATTTGAGCCGATGTTAACTTCTGCAGCCATGCAATGTACTGGCAGGGGTGCCAGGTCTCCTAACACCTCTGCCGAGGACAGAGCCCTGACATATACACAAGAGTCCTACTTCTATTAGATCAATCTCGCTCTTAGTTTCGTTCCTATATGAATAGAGCAAATGTAACATAGACACATATAACCCTAAGAAAGGCCTAACACATACCTTCACAAAGAGATACTTAATGAATGTAATTGTGATTCACATAATTGTAGTTACAACACAACAAAGGGAAGTATTAGCAATGTAGTATAGGGGAGAGAGGAGTAAAGATGGTGCTCATCCATTCAGGTCCCCTTCGGAGTTGCTTCTACAGACTTGCACTCACATATATCTGTAGCACCCTCCTAGTTAGCTAGGGGCAGCTAGCTGATTATTTTTTAGTTAGAAAGTCTGAGTAGCAGCCTGGGCAATAGTCAGCTGGGTCAAATTCAGGTCAGGGCTGAGAGGCTCTGCAGATCAGTTCCTTTATACCTCCCCCTGCTCAAGAACCTTGGAAAAGATTCTAGAAGCAGTGGGCGGGGGTGAGGTGGGGCTGGCCTACCCTCCTACGGGATCCTGACCAATCCCCAAGCAGAAGGCTTGGCGTGGGGTCAAGACAGCCCATAAAAATGGCTGAACCTGCTCAACAGCAGGAGAGTTCGGGTGGAAGCTGAAATGGAGGAGCTTAGGAGGGGGCCCAGTGGGAAGAGGCATACCTACAGGCAGGGCGCTGGAAAGGAAGATTGCTCAGCCTCACCAGCCCCCAGATTGAGGTCTACTTGTAGAGCAGGAAAGGAGCCAGCCCAGTGGAAGGCATGAAAGCAGCCACCGACCTAAATCTGCTCGCAGGACTGAGACTGAGTGAGTAGCCCTACGCCCCCTGGGCCAGCTAAGGGAAAAAAGAGCACTCTGGTGGGAAACATGATTAGCTCCTTACCCAGGACTGTTTCATTTAAGAAGGCAGGCACTGGATTCTCTTGCCCAGGGATTCCCTCAGGCAGCTGGATAAGAAGAGGATTATCTAGGGTCTGGGGTGGTACAACAGGAGAGGCTGTAGAGGTATCCAAAAAAGAATTTCTGCTGTGTAAAGTCTTGTACATAGTCGCTAAGGAGTTTGTCCTCGGCTTGCAGTTCCATTGGCCATCTCATACACCCCCTTACCCCATCCAAGTTTAACACCCCTTAACAAAACAAAAAAAAAAACAAACTCAAGGACTGTTTACTGACTCTGAATGCAAGTCTATGGAAAATGCATTTTGCCTGGCTATGGCTATAGGAGGACTTAAATCTTCATCAATTCCTATGGTAGTAGTGCTACATGTCTATATTCATGTTGTAAATCTTTTGGGATGTTAACTTGTATTGTAAGTAAAATATGATATATTAGTTGTTATAACATGTAACATGTTATATGTTTTCAGTCAACGATCACTCTTCTCTCTTAAAGAAAAACATTTTAAACATGTTGGGATCAAAGGAAGCTGTACATGATAATCATGACTGTATATTTGTATTTGTATTGACAGATTTTTATCTCAGTTTTAAATTTTACATGTGCCAGCAATTTTAAAGTATTTGGTAATAAATATGATTTTTTTATTCATGTATATGTGTGATCATATTGAATGCCTAAAAAGTTCTGTATAGATATGTTTGTTGTTTGCATGTTAGAGAACTAGCAGATTTAGATACGCTAAACAAATTGAAGCCAAATTCTAACTACACAAGTGTTACACAAGCAGTTACAGCAAACAATTTTGCTCCTTTTAGAATAAAGGATTTACATAAATAAATAAAAGCTGTTCATTGTAAACGCCCCATCAATGGTACAGTGTTACATCAGTGCTACATTTGCAGGCGAGTTCTGCTGAAAAACAACTTAAGCAGGCTATAAAATAAGCTAAATTGCTTGATTCCCCCATCAACACATTCAGTGTTGATCGGGGAATCCCTCCTATGGAGCTTTTGTATTCTGACAACAGGAGGTTTCTCAGCCATCAGAATACAATAATCACTGCCAGCTGCTAAAGCCACCAGCAGTGATCAAAAGAATAAAAATGTCAGGTTGTTGTACTGAAGTTGATTGAGCAATCAACTTCAGTACAACAAGCCCATACACAGATCTAAATTCAGCCAGTTCCTGCTGGACCAGCTGAATTTCGCTCCATCTATGGCTGACTTTACTGGCTGGATCACCAGATGAAAAAAAGGGAAGAAAGCCTAAATAAGAAAATTAATGCAGCAGTCACTTAGAATTTAAGCCCTAAGTGGCAGACACAGACAGAGTTCCAGGGACTGTGGACAGACGCTAGATGATGCAGAAATAAAGTGCAGGGCAACAAGATCAAGATACAGACACTGGGTACAGGAACAAGGTACTAGAAACAGGATTAGGTTAGCACAGTGGGGGGGCTAGCATAAAACAAAAATTGTCCAAAGCCCACACTTGAGATTTTTAAACAACCAGTTCCAAAGCTATGGGGCATGTAGCCAGGCTTTTTAGCCTGCAGATGACAAGGGTTACAGGGTTGACTTAATGAGTGAAAGGCTTAGGGTAACACATAGAAAACTACTGGTGCTGAACGTTAATGTATCACCTTAAAATTGATACATTTCTTGCTAAAGAAGGTCATGGAATATTGATTACCACATATGAAATAAAATTATCTGCTTTCAAACTTCCATACCATTCCAAAAAAAATCATCTGACATGTAAACTAAACATTCCCAGGGGTTCATCAGCTAAGCCCAAATCATATTTTCCTTTTATTGTACATTATATAGTAGGTTATGTTGGAGGATCTGTAAAGCTACAATAGGCTATTATCAGTGTAGCCAGACAAATAATTTTAATCTTAAAATAAATAAATAAAAAACATCAAAAGCAAACAATATCACAGGGTCCCCAGCACAATGTGTACAGTACCTAACAGATACCATCAAAGTAGATTTTTGTCCTGGAAATTTGAATGACATCTACTCTTTCAAGATATTGTTAGATTTCTAACAATAGCTTCTTTTTATTTCAAGGCTTCTCAAATTTAAGTGGTATAGCTATAGATGTATCATTTACCTTTAAACACAAACATCAAACATCGTATGGATATTTTTTTTCCCATTCCTGATCGACTGGCAAGAATGAGGAGTTGACCTTTCCAGCTTGATGAGTTCTGAGGCAGTGACCTTTCACTTACAGAAGTACTGTAGCTCAATCAGTCTCACATCTTTCACAGTGATAAAATTCATGCCCTTTTCGTTTTCTTGGTTAATCTATAACATGTACAGAGTGTTAATCTTTTGCTCTCCTGGTTTATGTGATACATTGAATCATCACTGTTCAATATTTGTGTACTAATATGATTTAATAAATCTGGTTTACAAATGTCTCAATGATGTTAAAACATTTTGAAGAATGGAATTATTACAACTAGAAAATTGTAAAAAAAAAAAGAAAAAAAAGAGAAAATGTTAAAAAATTACAACCAATAATTCTCTTTTTTTAAATGAGTTGAATAAAGGAAAATAGCACGCTCTTGAAATATCTAATGAAAAATTAAAGAACTGATGATGTATAATCTGTTCTTTTGCTCATAGCTGGTAATAGGTTCTGTATGACACACTGGCAAATCTATTATAGTATCAAAGACTTAACTATTTTATAAAAGTGTTAATTTGCATTGCATTCTGCCAACCAATTGGCATTTAGAATTTTTTCTGTCAAGAAGAACTTGACATGTGCCAAGGTAAAGACAGGAACTGAACTATTCTCTATGGTAGAACGCATACCTAGACTGTTACATGCGCAGAAATTAAATGAAGAAGCAGACTGCAGCAACATGTAAATATTACTTTGGCCCCTGGCAAGCCAAACAGGGAAGAAAATAATTGCTTAAGGAGATATTGGGTGCTATTTTCTTTTTGCTGAAAAGGCAGGGTGAAGAGCAAATTTGGTTTATTCTTTATTATTTAAAGCCCCATAAATGTAGTCACTTGGCACTATCCATATTAAAAAATAAGGCCATCATCCCTAAAATGAGGAATAATTTGTAATTCTAGATCACCAGAAACCTTAGACATGAGCATTTTTTTTAGAATGTAAGTCATCAAGTTGCCATTCTCCTAAGTCACTTGGCAATCTTCTTTTTCCTGATGGGCTTAGTGCATGTGTCCTTCTTACTTCATTATTAAAATTGCCCTGCACAGGTTTTTTTTTATTAAATATAATATATAGTAGCAAAAAAAAAGAAATTTCACTTAGTACCCTCCTACATTAATTAGTGTAGATATAGTTAAAGCCCAACTCTGCTTTCATGTATTCAATTAAAAACAAACATATTGTCCATGACATTTTAAATAGAAAATTCAGATTTCTCAAAAATATTTGCATTCCCCCCAGCAATGACTCTGGAAGACACTATCCTGCAGCCAAGTTCCTCTTTAGGTTGAATGATGCCCAAGATTAAAAGACTCAGGGGTGCGGGAATCTTGGGGTTGGGATTTAAGGAATAGAATGGTCACTAGTTCAATAACATTGTGCTCAAATCAATAATCTAATCACATGCATGGAAAATTCGAATAATTGTAAAATTCCCTGCATGTGATCAGTGATCAGTAAGTTCACTTATAAACCTGAATGGGCAAAGTACAGATTTGCATAAAGAGAATAAAGAGTCTGTTTATAGCCTATCACTATGTTATTATTATTATTATTATTATACAGTATTTATAAAGCGCCAATAGTTCGCTCAGCGCTGTACATTATAAAGGGGGACAGAACATGTGACAGAACAATACCAATACAATGCAAAACATGAGGGTATCGAGGGCCCTGCTCTTTCAAGCTTACAATCTAGGAGGGAGGGGATGGTGGCACAGGAGGAGATAGCTGTGGGGGATGGAGTGGTAGGAAGAGTGGAGGAGGTCGGCAAGTAGGCAGGGGGCGGGGTAGGCTTCCCTGAAGAGATGGGTTTTCAGGGTGCGCCTAAAGGAGAGGAGAGTAGGTGATAATCTGATGGGTTGGGGCAGGGAGTTCCAGAGGATGGGTGACACCCTGGAGAAGTCCTGGAGGCGGGCATGGGAGGAGGAGACCAGGGAACTAGAGAGAAGGAGGTCTTGTGAGGAGCGGAGTGTGCGTGTTGGGCGGTACTTGGATATTAGGTCAGAGATGTAGTTCGGGGCAGTATGGTGGACAGCTTTGTACGTCAGCGTTAGGATTTTGAATTTGATCCGTTGCGCAATCGGAAGCCAGTGGAGGGATTGGCAGAGGGGGGTGGCGGAAACGGAGCGGTTGGAAAGGTGAATGAGTCTGGCAGCCGTATTCAGGATGGACTGAAGCGGGGATAGCCAGCGGCGAGGCAGGCCAGTGAGGAGGGAGTTGCAGTAGTCGAGTCGTGATATGATGAGGGAGTGGATGAGCTGTTTAGTGGTTTCTGGAGTTAGGAACGTGCGGATTTTGGCGATGTTGCGGAGGTGGAGTCTGCACGAGTTTGTTAAAGAGTGGACTTGGGGCTGGAAGGATAGGTTGGAGTCCAAAATGACACCAAGTACTCTGGCCTGCGGGGCGGGATTGATGGTGGCGTTGTTGGACATGATGGAGAAGTCAATGGGGGGTGGTGTCCGGGCTGGAGGGAAGACAAGAAACTCGGTTTTGGAGAGGTTCAGTTTAAGGAAGTGGAGCGACATCCAGTCTGATATGTCGCTCAACAGGTGTGTGATTCGGGTGGAGACCGAGGGGGTGAGGTGGGGGGTTGAGAGATAGATTTGTGTGTCGTCGGCATAGAGGTGGTAGTTGAAGCCGTGAGAGTGTATGAGTTGGCCAAGGGAGGAGGTGTAGATGGAGAAGAGAAGGGGCCCGAGGACAGAGCCTTGAGGGACCCCAACAGAGAGATGTTATATTCATTTTTCACACTGCTCCTCTGCAACTACTTACATGGCTGCTATGTAATTTATCCATAGCTTCTAGGTATGTTGGACCATTTGGACCCCTTCCATGATGAAGTGCTTAGGTCTAGCAGACAATAGCTTGGCCCAATCACTTGGCGGTGGGAATTACAGTACAACTCCCTCTAGCCCCCAAAACCGCAGACATTGGGTATTTTGAAATGGCTGCAACAGAGGAAGGAGTAGCGAGGTAGTACTATGTTAATTAAGTAGGTTAATTATAAAGTGGTTGAAATATAGATTTAAATCAGACCATTGCACTTTGACCTAAATGGACATGACGATGGGGTCTCTTCAAGGTAAGCACTACAATAATACCAGACAACACGCACAAATAATTATACACTACACTGCCCTTGTAAAAAAATCAGTCTGCATAGGGAAGCAGGTTACGATTAGAAATTAAACTATGCTAAAGTGCCTTTATTGCTTGGATTCCTTACACATAATTTTTCTTAGTAAATTAAAGAGGTTAAAAGGTTAGAGGGTTAAGGTATAAAAGGAAAGATGTATAGGGTTGTGTTTTCTTTAAAGTCAACACTTCTACAGTAATCAGATTTTAGTGGCTGCAATAAATTAAAGTTATTTAAAAGGAATTATTTAGGTCAATAACAACAATGTGAACTTTAAGAATTAACATAGAGAATTATGACAGCAAAGACCTTTCCAGCATTGCCCTAATATAAAAGAGCAGGTTGTAGAGGGAGAACGTGCTTTAGATAAGCAAAAGAATAATTAAGAACATTTACTGGAGTGCCAAGATCATAAATAACATTTTCTTTTCCACTAACAACTTCATTAGCTATCGACAGAGTCATAGAATACAATCTTATTTCTGCTTCCAACACTTCAATGAAAGTTGTTAATTATTTTTTGCTAATTACAAAGGTGTGCTCCCATCACATTTTGCATAATTATTTAGGCACCTATGAGATAACTGAGAATACACAGGAGAATATAAGCAAATTGTTGATCACCTTGAAAAAAAAGATCTCCTTATTCTCATGAAACGACCAATTAAATCTTTCTATATTTAAAAAAATAAATAAACTGATGATGAGTTGAGGTCAGATGAATGTATTTTGACCTTTACCAATTTAGTAAGAAGCATGCGTGTGTGCTGATATACATCTGGTTACTTTTAATGCATTACATGGGCTATCTTCTGCTGTGTCTAATAAATAGAATGTAATTAAAAACTGCTGTTAGTTAAGTACTTAGCAGTCAGTTGGTAAATTATATTAAACGGTATTGTCTAATCATCTTACCACTTCCTTTTGCAGTGTAAAAAGCCTGCGATAGTTTTTTTTGAAGGATAGGTATTGACATAGGAATGCCTAAATAATAACTATGCTGGTAACTATATTTGTCTGAGTCCAAATTCATCTAGTTCATCCAATGCTACATGTGTCTCTGAGAGTCATGCACCTCTTTTATCTATATTGTTTTAAAGTAGAACTATGGGCAAAAATTTGATGCAGTCTGTCACTAGCATTAACAAAACAGTTGTTTTTCTGTGTTCCCCATAACATTGTTTTCTTTATCATGCCTCACAGGACAGAGAAAGTTTAATTCTTAGACCAATGGGTCAGGGCCGGATCTAGGAGGTGCTGGGATGGGCTAAGCCCACCCAAATTTCAGTTGCGACCCAGCCAAAGCTAACTGCTACCCTCCTCCTCCACCCTGGACACTGTACCTATCCACTGAACGATACTTCAGACTTACTCCCCTGCAGCTTTATAAACATAGTAAATGTACTGCCCAGTTGATCATCAGGTCAGCGGGGAAGGGCGGCCAGCAGGGCAGGGGGGGCAGCGGGGTGGAGGAGGCTGCCTGTACCTCTCCCCTGTCATCTAATACAGCTATCCTTTGGTGATCTTCACTATCTTCCGAGGCTGCTGGAGTTGGTGGGTGGAGCTAAGGGTGTGGCTGCCTCCTCCACTCCTCCCACAGACTCCTTCACTCAGGAAGAGGAGAAGTGGCTACAGCAACCAAGCCCCAGGAAGTCTTCAACACAAGCCATGCTGTAAGTGACTGAGCAGACTGCCATTACATACAGCCCCAGCCTGCCACTGTACTGCCACAGCCTGACACTATACTGCCACTGTATTGCCACAGCCTGACACTATACTGCCACTGTACTGCCCCAGACTGCCACTGTACTGCCACAGCCTGACACTATACTGCCACTGTATTGCCACAGCCTGACACTATACTGCCACTGTATTGCCACAGCCTGACACTATACTGCCACTGTACTGCCACAGCCTGACACTATACTGCCACTGTACTGCCACAGCCTGACACTATACTGCCACTGTATTGCCACAGCCTGACACTATACTGCCACTGTACTGCCCCAGCCTGCCACCATAGTTTCACTGTATTACCCCAGCCTGCCACTGTACTGCCCCAGCCTGCCACTCTACTGTCTCAGCCTGCCACTGTACTGCCCCAGCCTGCTACTATACTGCCACTGTACTGTGCCAGCCTGCCACTATACAGCCCCAGCTTGCAACAATACTGCCCAAGCCTGCCACTATACTGCCACTGCACTGCCCCAGCCTGCCATTATATTGTCACTAGCCTACCACTATACTGCTTTAACCTGCCACTATACTGCTCTAGCCTACCACTATACTGCTCTAACCTTCCACTGTACTGCCCAAGCCTGCCATTATACTGCTCTAACTTGCCACTATACTGCCCCAGCCTGCCACTATATTGCTCTAACCTGCCACTATACTGATCCAGTCTTCCACCATACTGCCCCAGCCTACCGCTATACTGCCCTAGCCTGTAACTATACTTCCCTAGCTTGTCACTATACATGTCTAATCTGCCACTATACTGCCCAAATCTGCCATTATGCTACTCTAGCCTTCCACTATACTGCTCTAACCTGCCGCTTTACTGCCACTATAATGCCCTACCCTGCCACTATACTGCCCTAATCTGATATAGCCTGCCACTACACTGCTATACCCTACTACTATACTGCCCTTACCTGCCATTTTACTGCCCCTATACTGTTCTAGCCTGCCACTATGCTTAACTAGCATAACCACATCTCTTATATATGCGTGATTAAAGTATGACATCAGGTTAATGATATACTGCTTTCAAAACCACACCTGTTTTAAATGAGCCCTCGAGCATGCGCAGTAACATGCCATTCCAGACACTCGGATACCCATGTGTTCTGTCTAGGCACTAAGGGGAAACCAAGGGAAAATGGTGCCTGATCTCTTGCTCCTGCGCAGTTTTGATCGCGCTACTCCAATATGGCCGCTACTCATAATGCACATGTGCCATATTTTCTATATATTACATATTTTCTATACAACGGCGGATGATATGACGTGACTGGCGACCCCCCTCTGAGGACGTGTTTGTACACGATACGCATCAGGAGGAGCCACACCACGCCGTGATGTCACGCCGCCAGAGCAACGTGGAGCTCCAGCGGCCATCTTTAAACACCTGATGGTTAGTCACACTGCTATCTGGTCTTATACCCATTGTTTTAATCCTATCATTTTGATGCATCAACAATAAAGCCTTTTTAATACCTATTACACTATGGGAGTGTTCCTGTTTCCACCCCCTGGGGGAGTGCTTTAAACCCACAGACCCACCATCCCAGGACAGGCTGCTATCCCTCACGGATACTTGATGATACTATCCCGGGAAGGAACAAGGATATCCCAGTGTTTGGTATACTACCTGATGACCCATCCCTTAGAGGGAAGAACTTTCATCTTCAGGCCCCAACAGATGACATCTGGATTGATTATATAAAGCGCTATTAACCACTTGCCTACCAGGCACTTATACCCCCTTATTTACCAGGCCAATTTTCACCTTTCAGCGCTGCCGCACTTTGACAATTGCGCGGTCATGCAACATTGTACCCATATGAAATTTTTATCATTTTTTTCGCACAAATAGAGCTTTCTTTTGGTGGTATTTAATCGCCACTGGGTGCTTTACTTTTTGCTCTATAAATAAAAAAAGTGCAAAAAATTTGAAAAAAAAAAAAAAGTTTCTTTGTTTCTATTATAAAATTTTTCAAACAGGTATTTTTTCTCCTTCACTGATGTGCGTTGATGAGGCAGCACTGATGGGCACTGATAGGCGGCACTGATGGGCACTGATAGGCAGCACTAAAGGGCACTGATAGGCAGTACTAATGAGGTGGCACGGATAGGCGGCACTGATAGACAGCACTAATGAGGTGTCACGGATAGGCGGCACTAATATGCAGCACTGATAGGCGGCACTGATAGGTGACACTGATGATGGGTACTGATAGACGGCACTGACTGGCAGCACTGCTGGGCACTGACTGGTGGCACTGACTGGCACAACCCCTGGGCACTGACTGGTGGCACTGACTGGCAGCACTGCTGGGCTGCACTGGTGGGTGGCACTGGTGGGTGGGCACAGGTGGGTGGCACTGGTGGGCACAGGTGGGTGGGCACAGGTGGGTGGCACTGCTGGGCACAGGTAGGTGGCACTTCTGGGCACAGGTGTGTGACACTGCAGAGTGGCACAGGTGGGTGCACTGCTGGGCACAGGTGGGTGCACTGCTGGGCACAGGTGGGTGATCTGCTTGGCACAGGTGGGTGGAGCTAGTGGGCGCACTGCTGGGCACAGGTGGGCGGAACTTGCAGGTGGCACTGCTGGGCACCGATCATCAGGGCACTGATCATCAGTGCCCTGATGATCGGTGCTGATCCCCGCTCTGACAACTGCCGGTTCTCGGCATTACTTTCCTCACGATCTGACAGCGTGAGGAAAGTGCAGCCGAGAACCGGCACTTGCATTTCCCTCTGATCAGCGTGTCATTGGACACCGCTGATCACGTGGTAAAAGGCCACTGTGATTGGCCTTTTACCACATCACGTGATCGCTGTGTCCGTAGGACACAGCGATCACGGAGATCGCCGGGTGTGCGCCCCCTGGGGCGCGCAGGAGAGCGCGTTCTGGGAGGACGTCATAAGACGTCCACTCAGAACTGGCCGGCCGCAGTTTAGCCGTAATTCGGCTATCTGCGGTCGGCAACTAGTTAATATGCGCGTCCGGTGAGTACGCATTACTTACACCATCATAGCACCTCTCTATAATTTTATAATTTTTTATTTATGATTTATTTTGATGATTTATTTATTTCCTCTAATTGGGCTATATATTAGTTGCTTTTATTTGTTTGGACACCATATATATCTATTTTAGCGCTGCACGATCATATTTTAGTTGTTTTAAATGAATACCTCATCCCTAATTTAAGTACATTCTTCATCTACAATGGCTTTCTGGGTGCATAGCAAAAAAGGTGACCCTGGAAATGTTTTTAAAATGTTATCAACTATGCTGAACTCCTTCTCCTATCTCTTCACTGCACACAACCTCGGCAAAGGCAGCAGAGCTCCTGCTCCCGACACAGCACATAGCTGAGATCAGATTCCCTTAAGCAAAATCACAATCTGCACAGTGTTATGTTGAAGTTTTGACCTGTGAAATTCCTTGGTCAGAATGGTAGCGCAGCTGCAGTAGCCAGCTGCACACTGTGCAGATCGTGGTTGTGTGTAATGGAATCAAATCTCAGCTATGTGTGGTGAGATGATTTGCTGCCTGTACCCAGGCTGTGTGCAGTGCAGGGATGGGAGAAGGAGCTCTGCAGAGTTCCCTGCCAGCAGTGACCCCTAACCTCTTCTGAGTTCTCCTTGCAGTGACCCCTGTCCTCTGCCCTGCCAGTAGTGACCCCTGCTCTTTGCCTTGCCAGCAGTGACTCCTACCGTTGCCTTCCTAGCAGTGACTTCTATCTTCAGCTCTGCCAGTAGTGATCCCTGTCTTCCTGTCCTGCCAGCAGTGACCCCTGTCTTCCTTCCTTCCTTCCTTCCTTCCTTCCATTGGTGTCTATTTGATAAAACTTAAAGGGATAGTTCACCTTCACCAAAGAACTGCCTATGCAGGTAATTGGCGTCTGTAGATAAAAACAAACTGTGTGTCTCTGACTAAAGTTGAATATTCTCCTTGCTATAGGTGTAGGCCATTTACACTCCATTTACACTCCAGCACTCCTAAGAGGGAGATCTATTTGCAGGGAGAGCAGACCAGTGGAGAGGCTGTATGCTTGGAGAATCTGAGGGTGTGATCCCATACAAACGCTTTGACCCGTACTGGTTGCAGCTCTGAGGTGAGAGGCTAACCTAGCCAACTGTTAGATTTTGGCAGCAGTTACCCAAAGTCACTAACATCAGCACGAGTGTGTTTTTTGGATTTGGATTAATTGGTGTTACCAACACCGAATTGGATTTTGGTGCACAGATCAGACATTTAGTTTGATTAAAGTGTGTGTTTTTTTCACAATATTGGCACAGAATATTTGTCACCTTGATTTTGGTTTTTTATATATACATCTATTTCACCAATTGGTACATTTTATATATTCTTTGTATATTGTACTTCATTTGCGGTATACATTTTTGTAATTTACGTTTTGGCACTATTTGTCGGGTACATTTATTATTTTTCATTCACATAGGTTTTTTGTTTGTTATTTCTATAGTGGTATACACCCCTCACAGGTTAATTCCAATTGGATCACCATTCACCATCACCATCCTATCCTGTTTAGGATATTATTATTTGTGTCATTTTGTTTTTGTGTCACACTGCATGGATGTGCATTGTTTCACTGTTGTTTCACTTATTTGATTTAAGATTGTGGCACCTGTATGGAGTTTCTAGCTCTAGTTTGATTTCACTATTGTGTTTGTTTACACAGTTTGTCACCAGTTTTTTATTCACATTTATATGTATGTATTTATTTAGGGGATGTGAGTAGCGCTACATCATTTATATATGTATTGTAATACTCCCAGGACGTTGCTAAATATTTCCAGGACGTTGCTAAGTGAGGCCTAATCTTTACTACTCACCTTCACCATCACAGGAGTGTGCTTTTTCTCTGATTCAGATCCCTTCACATGCTCTTATTCTACCCTGATGTAGTAGCTCTGAGCTCAGCCTCTGAGAGCTCACTCCTATGATGAAGGAGATGAGCAGTAATGACTAGGCCTCACTTAGCAACGTCCTGGGCCTACACCTATAGCAAGGGTATTATTCAACTTTAGTCAGAGCTGCACAGTTTGTTTTTATTTACAGATACCCCTTATCTGCATAGGTAGCTTTTTTGTGAAGGTGGACTATCCCTTTGAGGGCTTTCCTGGCAGCATTATCTGGATCTGTTACCTACTGGACTTTGTACTATGAGGGACTGTACCCAGACCCCATGCTTGAAGAGTAGGAACAACCTGTAAGTTGTTACCTGGCACTGGGCCCTGTGGGCAGCACTCACTTAAGGCAGGCAGTTTGCATTGTGTTAGTAGCTGAAAGGGTGATCTACAGATCCACTTCAGTGGAGGCCAGACCTTGATGACCCCTATGTGAGTATGCCTGCCATAGGTGAGGCAAAGATTGAGCAAGGTAATATACTTAATTTTCTTCATCTGAAGACATTTATTGATAAGTGCCCCTGGGTAAGTATAGTGTGCAATCTACAGGCACCCCTTACCTGCATGGGCCATCTTTTAGTAAACGTAAAACAATGTTTTATATCAAACCCTGACATCAGCAAGGGCTTTAGACCTGAGTTGCCAGGCTTGCCGGCAAATACAGTGGATCTTTCATTATTTCTGTCTCTGTCCCTGCAGGGGAAGTTCACCTCCCTATTTGTCCTGGTGACCACTGCTCATTGTTGTCTCTCAGGAACAAGGAGTGAAGACATTTCATTAATAGGACAAGACAGCAAAAAAAGCTTTAAACCTGTCTATTTTGTTTACATTAATGACAAATGACAAAATACAAAACATTGTTTCTTTCTTTGTTTTATTGTTTGTATTATTCCAGATTCCTAAAAAGGAGATGTTTAAAAAGAAAGCAAAATAAGACATTCTTACTGCACAGCAAGATGATTAATGGAGCTGGCAGGGCCAGGAATAAAATTGAAAATAGAATAGATCATTCATAAAAAAGTGATTTTCCTGGAGTGAAGCTCCATGATGACATCATAAGTAATGCACTTTGACTCATTGGGTAGGCAGGGTGTTAGATAAATAGAGGAGAGCATTATATTTTACAGTCATAGAATTTGAGATCATTTTCCAGACATGCCAGATCTTAGCAGCAAAGTATTAGCAGTAGTCAAATAAATAAAACATTGTACGTAAACAGAGAAACATTCTTAAGAGATATTTAGAAATTGTGTTCAAGCCACAGGAACAGAGCAGTTTTTTTAAAAACAGACAGCTGGTAAACATCTTATAGAGGTGATGGTCTTTTGTTCCCTTCAAGTGGGTTTTTCATTATCATAAATGCAAAATGTAGAATGCAAAACCTCTTTGAAGCAGGGCAAATGCAGGTCAGAACAAGGTCAACTGCAGGTAAATTGCACCTGTCAATGGACTCTGAATGATCTCAAAAGTGCCTAAAACTGATGTCAGACTGTTTCATCAACATAAGCCCAAAGCCCATTGACACAGGTCCTTAAAGGCACAGAATTCGATACACTCAGATGGTCTTCCGTCTATGTCTATGTAATAAGGGAGAACCTTTTATTCTAATTTAGAAGCAAAAATAGCACAATGCAAGTCAGGGAAAATTGCACAAGTAGAGAATGTCAAAATACCAAATAATAATAATAATAACTATAATGTAAATTTTAGGAACACTTCCTGGCATATTGACAAAACAAAACTTTTTATGTATGAGACCCAAAAATATTCATGCGATGTTTAATGATGTAATGGTATTAGCTGTCAAGCACGATATTACTGTTACACCTCCAAGTACAATATTTATATAACTTACATTGAAGGTACATTACTGCCAAAAATGAAAAGCAGAAAAGCAAAATTTCATACAAGTAATACCACCTGTATAGGGGTCCTGTTGAAGATGAAGAGCACCAGGTCACTGTGTTAATTGAAACATGAGTTTGTAGGTAACAAGTTTTCTCCTGTGTTCCTGTCCATATAGTTCACTAATTAACAGCTTTCCGTCCACCCTGTAGCAGTAATACTGCTACAGGGCGGCAGGGGTGTGCAAAATCATATATATATATATATATATATATATATATATATATATATATATACACATACACACATGATTTTGCATTTCCGGGTAGGGGCGCACAAGCCGTACGTGCGCCCTACTGACGCCGCTGTTCGCGGCCTCAGCTGTCAATCACCAGGTCTCGGTGAGGAGCATTACCGACGGAGGGAGAGAACTGTAAGTAAGCAATACAGTTCTCTCCCCTGTCCGCTCCTGCACACTGCTATGCAGTGTGCTTACAGCGAAGCACACACTCACAGCACACAGTAAAACAGCACACAGTTAACCCTTTGGTCACCCCCACATGTTAACCCCTTCCTGCTCATTGCCATTAGTGCAGTGTCAGTGCTTTTTATTAGCACTGATCACTGTATTGGTGTCACTGGGGATGTCAGTGACACCAAGTCAGTTCTCCCTAATGTCAGAATGCCCGCGCAGTCTCACTACATGTCGCTGATCACCGCCATTACTAGTAAAAAAAGAATTCCCAGTATAAATACCGCCATTTGTAAACTCTACAACTTTCACGTAAACCAATTAATTTACGCATATTGAGATTAGGTCTGAATATGATCCTATGGTCTTTATTAGCCAGCTCCTGCTGGCTCAGCCCTGTTTTCCACATGCATTGGTTTTTACTGTTCTGTGTTGTCTACCCGCACTTCAGTTTTTAAATTCTCACCAATTGAACCAGCAGCTCGAAATACAAAAGTTGACGTGGACTTCAGTTACTCACATATGCCACTCCATTGCCAGGGGACCTTGGGCTACAGATGTAAAGCCACCCTTGTCATCTCAGTCTTCCATTGAATACATGACAGTTGCTCATAAACAACTCTGCTGAACCACAATTTCTACAAAACACACAGCAGCCTTCATCCTTTTAGAAAAGTATCAGTGACATGGACTTTTTACCTTTGCTTTTTTTTCAATGGGTAGCATTGGCTGTTCATGTTGAAATTGTCTTGTCTCTATTGAAATTGCCTTTTGGATGTCGTTACGTTTTATTAATTGTATTCAGGTCTAGAGAATAAAAAATTATCACTGCCGATCAAACATTACAGTTTTTAAATTGCCAAATCTTGGAAAAAATATGTGTGCCTTACCTGGAAAATTGGATCAAGCCATTAAGACATGAAGAAAAATTGCATGCCTAGGAATTCGGTAAGAATTATCCCATTGGCAAACCTAGACTACTTTATATGGCACCCAGTGTTGCCAATTTTTTTTTACACCCCCTCTTCCCAAAAATCCCGATATATATTTTTGTAATGTCATTATTACATTATATACTATACTGATACCAGAAGCATTGATATAAACTCATTACCGCATTGACACCATCATAAACAAGGCCACAGTCATACAATCAGTACCATACTGACACAGATAGAAACATGTGTAAAGATATTAAATCAGTACCGTTCTAACATCACTAGAATCATATCCACAGAAATAAACTTATTACTGTATTGATACCACCTTAAACATGTCCACCGATATATACTCAGTACCATACTGACACTGCCATAAACATGTCCACAGATATGCACTCGCTACTGTATTGACACTGTCATAAATGTGTCCACAGAAATAACCTCAGTACCATACTGACACCATCATAAACATGATGAGGGGTGGAGTGCTGCCTCGCGCATGGCCATAGCAAGCAGTCAAGCTGGCCCAAAACGTAAACCAAACTTCAGGGAAATACAATACCTTTGCCCACAACTCTCACCAAGGCTGAGACCTATCCCTTCCCCCCCCCCCCCCTCCTGGCTTTGCCCCATCACTCCTAGGGATTCTAGACAATGGCCTACTTTCTCACGCGCAACACCCAGGGGACTCCAGTAGAACTCTCTCTCACTCTTTTCACTGCAGTATTGACTGAGTATTAAGTAAAGGCACTACAAGACTAGATGGGGTTAACGTTCTTTACTTGAAAGCCTTAATTATTAACATGGCTCTCGTCACAGATCCCAACACAGTTCTATCAGCAGCAATGAACATTTGGACCCAGGCATTGCTGGAGACTACTCGTGTCTCTGCAGATGGGTTCTTCCTCTTGTAGGTCTGTTATTCTCCTTGGGCTAAGGAGGGAAGGTAACAATTTGTAGACCAACTCCCAAATATTTTTTTCTGGACCTGTACTAACCCATTGTAGCTGTTTCTCTTTCCTTGCAGCTAGGGTTGTAGAAGAGCAGCTGCACAGCAGCTGGAGATTGCCTCTTCTCATTCCTCTCCAGTCTGAACTACCTCCCTCCCCTTGTCCTGCCTAAACTCCCAGTCTTCTCCCAGGGGGAGGAGGCACCTTAAAGGAACCTGCTCCACAGCCTGCCTACACTCATGTCCACAGATATACACTATATACTGACACTGCCATAAACATGTTCACCAATCTACAACCAGAACCACACTGGCACCACCAAAAACATTCCTGCACGTTTAATATCAATACCATACTGATACTGCCAGAAACATGTCCACAGATATACAGTAATTCCCATACTGACACAACCATAAACACTTCCACATGTCGCACCCTTTGACCCCAGAAGGCATGTGAGTTACCCCAAGTAGCAGGGTGGGCTGACATTTGCTCCAGTCCATGGCTAGATATTTTGGTTGGAGAAACATTGAGCACCAGTCACTTTATACGTTTTTGGAGATTTTATTGCTTCAAACATGCAAGGAGAAAAAAAAATCCCAGTTACAATATGCCCAACAACACCTTGACACGCCTCACTGGGCGTTTTTGTAGCATTGGCGCAGTAAAGGCTTCTTTCTGGCAACTCGCCCATACAGCTCATTTTTGTTTAAGAGTTGTTGTATTGTGCTCTTTAAAAAATCCACACCATCTTTTTCCAGAGCAGCCTGAATTTCTCCTGAGGTTACCTATGGGGTTTTGTTTGTATCCCAATCAATTCTTCTGTCAGTTGTGGCTGCAATCCTTTTTGGTCTATCTGACCTTGGCTTGGTATTAAGAAATCCCAGAACTTTCCATTTCTTTAAGTGAACAGTACTGACTGGCATATTCAAGGCTTTACATATCTTTTTATGTCCTTTTCCATCTTTTTAAAGTACCATTACGTTGTTACGCAGGACTTTTGTGTCACCTTATGCGTCTGTACTAAGGTCAAACATTCCAGGGTATGTAAACTTTTGATTGGTGCTATTTGGGTGATTTAAAAAGGAGCCAAACAGCTATATGATATTAAATAGGTTCATATGATCACTATCCTTAAATAAAAGACAGTTTTTTTGTTATGATTAGTCATATTTTAAATATAAATGCTGAAATGTCATGATTTCTTCCATTGTATGCAAACTTTTGAGCAAAACTGTAAATATTTATAACCCAGCATTACTGTGACCACTCCCTTTAATGCTAAAGGTACCAGTGACATCTACTGGAGGAGACCAAATGAAAATGGACTACAAATCCTCTTAGCCTGCTTAGCATCCAGCATACTAAATTCAGATAGCCCCCCACCCCCCATGCTTAGATAGAGCATGGTGGCTACACACAGATAGACAATCAAAACTGTACTGACACTGCTGTAAACATTTCCAGAAAATACAATTAGTACCATACTGACACCAATAGCATGTCCACAGATATATAATCAGTATATGTTGTGATGGCTAAATGACATACGTTAAACGTTAATAAGCTAGTGCAAGGTCTTGTAATCTATTTTTAAATATATTCACATATAAAAAAGTAATTTAAACATAAATTTTTACATATATTTGTAAATGCATTCCAAAAATGTAGATTTGTATTTTTAACCTCTTCACGCCGGCCAAACGCAAATGTGCGGCCTCCCGGCGTTTGGGTCTAGACGCAGAGCGGCCGCACATTTGCGGTCTATTAAAAAAGACATATGTGCTGAGAGTGCGCGCCCTGCCCGCTCCCAGCACACGTCCGGTACTCACGGAAAGGTCCCGATCTCCTCTTTCACGGCGGTCACATGACCCTAAACCCTGCCCCACCTCCCGGCTTCTCAAAAGGGGTTAAAGACATACAATATATTTGAAATGCATTTTTAAAAATATTTTTCATATATTTTGTAATGAAAACGCATTTCAACATGCAGTATATATTTATATTTATTGAAATATATTTTGAAATATAATGAATATAGCCACAATTGTAGCATTTCAAATATATGGCAATATATTTGGGAAGAATATTTTTAAAATATATTTCAAATATATTTTTCTTCCTTATGGGCTGGCAGAATGCTCTCTGCTATTGGTGGGCAGAATTTAAAGCAAAACTAAAGTTCCACTGTCACAATCTGTGAGCAGGCAGGATTTTTATTGTAGAAAAGACATGCAATATCCCTTCTGCAATAAAATACACCTACAGTCATGGCCGAAATTGTTGGCACCCTTGATATTTCTCCAGGAAATCATGTATTTCTCACGAAACGTATTGCATTAACACATGTTTTGCTATACACATGTTTATTCCCTTTGTGTGTATTGGGACAAAACAAAAAAAGGGAGGAAAGAAAGCAAATTCGACATAATGTCACACAAACCTCCAAAAATGGGCTGGACAAAAGTATTGGCACCCTTTCACAACTGCGGATAAATAAGAATGTTACAAGCATGTGATGCTCCTGTAAACTCACCTGGGGCAAGTAACAGGTGTGGGCAATATAGAAATCACACCTGAAAGCAGATAAAAAGGAGAGACGTTCACTTAACCTTTGCATTGTGTGTCTGTCTGTGCCACACTAAGCATGGACAACAGAAAGAGGAGACGAGAACTGTCTGAGGACCTGAGAACCAAAATTGTGGCAAAATATCAACAATCTCAAGGTTACAAGTCCATCTCCAGAGAACTAGATTTGCCTTTGTCCACAGTGCGCAACATTATCAAGAAGTTTGCAACCCATGGCACTGTAGCTAATCTCCCTGGTCGTGGACGGATGAGGAAAATTGATGAAAGATTGCAACGCAGAATAGTCCGGATGGTGGATAAGCAGCCCCAAACATGTTCCAAAGACATTCAAGCTGTCCTGCAGGCTCAGGGAGCATCAGTGTCAGCGCGAACTATCCGTCGACATTTAAATGAAATGAAACGCTATGGCAGGAGACCCAGGAGGACCCCACTGCTGACACAGAGACATAAAAAAGCAAGACTACAGTTTGCCAAAATGTACTTGAGTAAGCCAAAAGCCTTCTGGGAAAACGTCTTGTGGACAGATGAGACCAAGATAGAGCTTTTCGGTAAAGCACATCATTCTACTGTTTACCGAAAACGGAATGAGGCCTACAAAGAACAAAACACAGTACCTACGGTAAAATATGGTGGAGGTTCAATGATGTTTTGGGGTTGTTTTGCTGCCTCTGGCACTGGGTGCCTTGACTGTGTGCAAGGCATCATGAAATCTGAGGATTACCAAAGGATTTTGGGTCGCACTGTAGGGCCCAGTGTCAGAAAGCTGGGTTTGCGTCCAAGATCCTGGGTCTTCCAGCAGGACAATGACCCCAAACATACGTCAAAAAGCACTCAGAAATGGATGGCAAAGAAGCGCTGGAGAGTTCTGAAGTGGCCAGCAATGAGCCCAGATCTAAATCCCATTGAACACCTGTGGAGAGATCTTAAAATTGCTGTTGGGAAAAGGTGTCCTTCCAATAAGAGAGACCTGGAGCTGTTTGCAAAGGAAGAGTGGTCCAAAATTCCGGGTGAGAGGTGTCAGAAGCTTATTGATGGTTATAGGAAGCGACTGATTTCAGTTATGTTTTCCAAAGGGTGTGCAACCAAATATTAAGTTAAGGGTGCCAATACTTTTGTCCAGCCCATTTTTGGGGTTTTGTGTGACATTATGTCATATTTGCTTTTCTGCCTCTGTTTTATATTTGTTCCAATACATACAAAGGGAATAAACATGTGTATAGCAAAACATGTGTTAATGCAATACCTTTTTTGTGTGAAATACTTGATTTTCAGGAAAAATATCAAGGGTGCCAACAATTTCGGCCATGACTGTACCTGCCTGCTCACAGAGTTCTTTGGCATCTAAACTGAGCTGCGCAAGCACAACATTGCTGGCATGGTCGCTGCGTGTCAGGGATGACTGACTCCTGCACATGCGCAGGAGTGTTGTCATCCCATGCCAGCCAAAAAAGACAGTCAATAACTGCCACCCAGAAGAAGGAGCCATTGCTGGTGAAGGAATGGGAACCGTTGAAGAAAGGTATGTTTAACTTCACTTTAAGAAGGAGGGTGATATTAGCCAGATCACTGATTGCTGCCTAGTGTCACTTACAGACCAAGTGACATTTTTACGGATAAAGAAAACAAATTTGTGTACCCCTTGAATGGCGGTACCAAGTGTTGGCCGTATCCTCTAGGGATGCCATTGAAACTAATACTAAAATTTGACAAGTTAAGATCTCTCATGCAGAAATGTGCTAATCACAGCACCTACAATGGCAAGAAAATCTGTATTACTAGTGCATTTGCAAAGCATTGCTGGACACCTAAGACCACATTGGTATTTTCTTGTTTCAGTATACACTTAGAAGATCTTATCTGATAATTAGCTACAGATGTTAGAAATTAATTTTAATAATTCTGTGATTTGTTTTCACTTTGTAAATGCAGTATAAGTGCAAAATATCAATTTAAAGCTGAAAGTCATATCTGCTTACAGCTAAGATAAAAATAATGTCTGAGAACTAACACATGCTTTATTGCCATCTAGCGGTAGAATGACAAACACACATAGCATGAATGTGAATACATTAAAAAAAATGCAGTTTTATCCTATCCTTAGATAACCCAATAGCCAAGATCTAAGACTACAAGCTCTAAATGTTGAAATCAGGGAAAAGCTATACGCTGTTAGCTGCATAAAAATGTCAAACTGACACTCAATGAAATAAGCATTTAAAGGTTTGAAAGCAAATGTACATGTTAAAAAAAAAAAAGAAACCCGCTGTTACCAACCTGCATTTGTAAATACCCTTTACTGGAGTCATTCCAGAGAAGGCTCTTGTGAAAGTGCATCCAGGGACTTTGTCAAAGTATTGAGTTATGATAAAATAATACTTCTTATCAAAACGGAAACAAAAAAAACAAAACTATAAACAGCAGAGTCCCAATGCTCAGAACAAATGCATTGCTAAGCTATGGATGATAAGGTTATTAGACAGAGGACAGAAAAACATTGGAAGAGTCAAGAATTCTATAATTGCATAAAGGGATATCACCCTACATATAGCAAGAATTTGTGTTGTCCATGCCACATACTCTACCTATTAAAGCAGTAATTAAAGCAACACCAATTCTTACAGTTGTGTATTCATTTATATTGTAAAGCACTGAGCAAACTGTTGGCGCTATATAAATCCTGTAAAATAATAGTAATTAACAATCATCAAAGCAGATATAATCTAGCTGCAGTTTAGTTTGCTAAAGAACTGTGTATCATATAAATTACCATTTTAAAAAAAATAATTGTTTTTATAATTTTTCTCTTTTTTGTATCTCAGTGCTGCTGATATTATCCAGCCTATTTCTGTCTATAGGCACTCATTCCAGTTTTTGTACGTGATCTGACAACTGTAGAGCATGCCAGGGCACTGTTTGTGGTCAGTCTGATTGTGGTCTCCATTGTGAACACCTGTGAGTGTGGCAATACAGGAGAGCAATTGGGAGAAAGAACAGAGCATTGTCACCCTTTAATAGTCTGTCTAAACAAGGACCTTTATGGCAGGATCACCTAGTTTTTTTTAACCACCTCCCATCCAGCCGTTGAATAAAAATGGCCGGACCGTGGCACTGCAGGGTCGGGTGGCCATTTATAAGCGGCCTCCCCGCACCCTGCTTGTGCGCGCTCCCTGGGAGCGCGCAACACCACGATCCGGTGCCCGCTGTGTCTTCCGGACACAGTAAAACACCGATCGTCAGACGGGACCTCTGTACGAGGTCCCGATCATGTGATCACTGATTGGCCAATCAGTGATCACATGCAAAGTAGTAAGCAAGATGTCACTTGTGACATCATTGCTTACTGCGTGTGAAATCTGTGAACGAGCACAGAGGTCACATGGTACAAGGCTATTCACAACAGCCTTGTGCCATGTGACAAGCTGTGACTAATCACAGTTCACACAGTAGTTCTCAATGGCTGCAAGAATGCAGACAGAGAGAAAGAGAAATGATTGCTTTTACATCCTATATGGGTATAAAAGCAATCAGTGTAAAAAAAAAACAACAAATCTTCATCACCCCCCACAAGTAGTACAGTGTCCCCATGGTGACACTGTACTGCTAGGGTGACAGTATGTAAAAAAAAAAAACATAAATAATAATATAAAAAAAAATAAAAATGTAAAAAAAATGTTAAAAAATTATAATTTTTGGTTATAAACTAATTTGGCTTATTTTGTTTTGTACTAAAAAGATAACGGAATAAATTTTGGCCAAGATTTATATGAAATATTATTTATTTGCAAAGTTTTCTAAGAAAAACACTTTTTTTCAAAATTTGTGGACTTTTTCATTTACATAGCAAGGAAAATAAAAATCCCAGCGATGAATAAATACTACCAAAATAAAGCTTTATCTGTCTCAAAAAATGGTAAAAAAATCATATGGGTACAGTGTTGCATTACCGCGTAATTGTCATTCAAAGTGTGATAGCGCTGAAAGCTGAAAATTGCCCTGGACAGGAAGGGGTTAAAAGTGTCCGGACAGGAAGTGGTTAATAAAAGCATCAGATCTAAAAAGATTGAGTGACTTTTCAAATTGAATTAGCATGTTTAAAATTATAAGAATTAAGTGATGGTTTTACATATACTTTACATTAAATTAGTATAGTATTTGCCTTTCAATCAATATTATTTCATTCCTCTGCACTGTAAAACTAATGGTGTCTATACATTTGTAATAAAACTGGAATTATTTTTTTTTTCTGTTTTTGTCTTTCTTGATTGATGTCCAGTTTGATTGTTTTGTCAAATGGGACATTGATTGTTCAGTTTTATTGTGCTGCACTGTAAATATAAGTTTGGGGAAGGGAAGAATAGCACCAAATGCCTATCAGGTATGCTGCAGGAAAATATACTGAAAAAGAACATGCTGACAAACAGAGAGGAGAAAGTGGATCTCATCAGACTGATACTGATTCTTCAGTGTCCAAACACAGGATGGAGAAGAAAAGTGAAATTGTATTGCTTGCCTACACTAAAAAAAATGTCAGTTTGCTTACCTGGCTGTTCTGTCTACCAGGGCTGAAATACAATATATGCACTGCAACTCTGGATTTAATTGTTTGCCTCGTGTTTGGCTTTTAAATGTATGTAAACCCTAAATATATGTTTCACTATGTTTGGCATCATATAAACTGTTGTGATAATAGGCCCAACTTAAACTGTATTACATCAAATACATTTCAAAAGAAAAAAACAAGTAAGCAGTGCAATACACTAAGACACAAATTACACAACTCCCCACTGGAGCCATCAATGACACTAACCTGCACAGTAAATTGCTGCATTTTAAAGCATGGGTTAGCCTTCAGATGGGCATACAGTCAACGGAGGTAGATGGGGGAATCCCCCATTGGGATATCGTGTTCTGACTGCGGCCCCACTACTATCAGAATACACTGATCAAGGCTGTAGATAATTGGCTGATTGTCTAATTACAGTGATGCGGCTGTAACTTCTGTTAAAAGTGCACATACCTCACAATCATTATTACCTGGTTATATTTACCTTTTCCAATGTTTATATGTTATTATCAAGTGCACGTCCCCACATTTAATTTCACAGCAGCTAGATGAATCCACAACACCCCTGGCGGATGTTACAGGATAAGTTCACCTTTTGACAAAAAATAATAAATGCACACTTTACTAATTAATGCACACTGCATTATTTTTGGTTGCAGGAGCCTGTAAAGCATTGCACCAGTGATCAGCAGATCACTGGTGCCACGCATGCGGGTATCCTGCAGACCTGTCAGTATATCTGCTTGTCTGTAGGGGATGTACAGGCAAACATATATACTGACAGGAAGAATCAATGAACTGCCACTGTGTTCCACAGCGCTGTGGTAGTTCATTGAAAACTACAAACTGACAGCCACTAAGGCTCTTGGGACTTGTAGTTCATTCATTCACAGAACTCTGTGAGTGAAGCCCCACATGGCTGCGCTGTTTTTAAAAAGTGACAGCTGGTACGGGAAACTTCTTCCTGTACTTCTGTCACGGGGAGGAGGATCGGGCAGTAGCTGCTAAATTGGGAACATGTTTTAAAGATGAATTAATCCTTTAACCAAATTTAGTCCAGTGCTATGTAACAAACACTTCTCTATTCAACAGGTTTGTGTATCTTCAATATCCCAGACTGTTACCAGATGTATTGACCCACATACAAATAAATGGGTTCAATAAAGCTTTTATTCTCCAAACTGTCTCCATGTCTTCTTGTCTTCATCCTCATACATGTACCCAAACAGAAAAAAACGCATAAAGATGTAGTGACCTAAATCACATAGCAATTGTTCTCTCTAAATATGCTCACGTGTTTGTAATAACACACCATTTAGACATGCCTGTGTGTATTCTCTGTTTCCCGTTGTGTGTATTCTTACCAAAAACACACATTTTCAATCACACATGAATTCACAACACCTTGGTGTGCTAAATACACTCCTCTAAATCTTGTCAGCCTTCTTGAACAATTATTTTGTAGAAAACAAAAAACAAAACAACAATAGTGTAACATGCTTACACCAATAATTAATTTTGTGTATTTGTGCTCACATTAATTAGTGCTCAAATTAGTGCAAAACCGACTTTACCTTGTCCCCTCTCATCAATGTGATAATTTCCCCATGCGCAAAACACTTTACCAGACTTGCCCCCTAAGATACAGGGTTAGATGGATTCGCTCAAAATGTTCGATGTTCCAGACAGATTACTTGACCTTGGTATGTAGCATTAGGACATGTATAAAAAAAGCCAAATAGTGCCAAAAATTGCACTTCTAGTTTCCAGCTTGGCTGAGTGGGCACTCCGGTTCCATTCCATTGTCACTCCGTGAGACGTGTTCAATTGACTTTCATTGTCAAAGATCCTTTGATGAGGTTGATTGGACCCTCATAGAGTAAGACTGCATATTGCCTTTGAATGTGTACCCCCAAGAAGGGATGTATTAGGTTGTGATATATATATATATATATATATATATATATATACACACACACACACATAGTACCCTATTAAGGCCCAGGTAATTGCTTTGATTTTCTATATCCTACACTGAAAATCTGGTATTTACAAATTTGCTAAGAACCTAAAAAGATACACAGCATACTTATATTTAGCATTGCAAAAACTACTACATCTGTTGTTTTTGTTGTTAGCTATATGAAGGTATGATGTACTATAAAATAAATTACACAGCTTGAATTTCTCTTGCTATCTGCAGCCTTACAACCTATTCCAGATAGAATTAACTTGTGTGACATCCCCTGTGCAGCAAAAAAGAGGCTGTAAAGCTAAAAACAATAATAACAACAACACAAGCTTTTTGAACAATTACTGGTGTGTAAGAAAGCAAAGACAACAATGCCTTCTACCTTCCAGCTATCTAGACTCTTGGGAAACTCAGATAGGTAGCCTTCTAAGCAGCCCTGATCTTTGACATATATGGCTCATGCTACCAACAGAAAACAAAAACTGAGTTTGTGAGCTAATGATGAGAGCTCATTAAGAGTGAGTCATATCATGATGCTCAAACCATTCAAAAAAGGCAATATTAAAAACATTAAGTGGTTCAAGAAGAGAATAGATGTAAACATATGTCAAATAGAAAACTTTTTTATAATAGGCATTTCTGTTTAAAAATATAAAATGGTTATACTGATTAGCATGCTGCATTTTTACAGCCAGTCAGCCGAATAATTTGTTGCAAACATCTGTGTTGTTTGGATATTACAATGAAACTTGGGACATAACGCAGGCAAACCTTTGTTTTCATTATGGCGTATTATGTTACATCCATTTAGCACTATAGTAAAAACAGAAGAAACAACTCATGTTCTATTCATTAAGGTTGTGCTTGTATTGATCCCAGTGCAAAGGTAAAAATATATTTACATTTCATTTAATAACATCTCCATGAATTTTGATGAAGAGTAAAATCTCGGAGGAACATAGTATCAATATATTTGCAAAAGTCTAAAAATTAAGATTCACGTGCTGTATTTCTTATAACCCAAGACAGATATAATTCAGGCTAATACGTACATTGGCAAGTCTTTTAACTGGCAAAAAGGGCTAAAAAAGATAGGTCAATGGCATAGATGTAAGTAGCAAGCAGGTTATTTAAGTGATTTAAGTGTATGTAAAGACATACACTTTTAAAAAGTGGGTAAGGGAGGGTTAATTCTACCATTTTTTGCTGTCTCTGTCCCACTGGGGAGATGTCCTTTTCAACAGGAAATGAGAAAAAACTCTTTCCAACTGAACAAAACCACATCTAGGAGAGTTGACACAAGAACAGATATCTTTGATGGAGGGTCCTCCCTCACCTCTTGTTCTGGTGACAACTTGATTTCCCTTCATGCTGTATCTTGGGGACAAAAAGGACAGATAGAAAGGGTATTCTCTCAATGTAGACACAGACAGCGGTAAAATACTGACCAGGTCAAAGATTCCATATTCAAATCTAAAAGAAAATGCCTTTGCAATCAGAGATTTAAATTTTTAAGTGCAGGAAAGGTTTTAAATCTGTAAAAGGTTTTTAATTGCTGTTAGCATTCTATTCAGGAATTTATTAATTTCCTCGGTGGATATGAGACAGAAAGTGATGGAAAATCCCCCAGCAAGAACACAGGCAGTATTAACCAGAAAGAGGTTCTAACTGTTCTTCATTAAGTCCAACCCATGATTGGATTACGTAGCACTCAGGAGTTGTTGGTTGTTATGAGCTCTTTTAGCCTTACCTGTGATCTAGCTTTCAGGTGCCCCAAACATTCACTGACCTACCATCAGCAACCAACTTACACAAGTCAATCTTCTTTAGCAAAATGTATTGACTTGGTGCTGATGGGAAGAGAGATTTAGGGGTACAGGATACCAGAAATCCATATGATCAATATGTTTCCTTATCCTTGCCTTTGCCACAAACTAATGTAGAACTGGGTAGACCAAATGAACAGCTACCTTAAAATAAATTCAACCCCTCTTACAGATTAGCAGTGGATCTTTAAGAAAAGATTGACAATCTTTAAAAGTGAGCCTTTAAGCTGAGGCAGAACAGAACTTCTGAAGGTGCTTCTGCTTAATAGCTACCTTCCTGTAATGCCAGGCCCCTAGATACAGTTGCAAGAAAAAGTATGTGAACCCCTTGGGATTACGTGGAGTTTTGCATGAATTGGGCATAAAATGTTCTCTGAATGTCATCTAAGTCACAACAATAGAAGAACACAGTCTGCTGAACATAATGCTACACAAACATTAGATGTTGCCATGGTTTAATTGCACATAACATGTAAACATTCACAGTGCAGGGAGGAAAAAGTATGTGAGGCCCTAGCTTAATGACTTCTCCCAGAGCTAATTGGAGCCAGGAGTGAGCCAACCTTGACTCCAATCAGTGTGATGATATTGGATGTGTTGCTGACAGCTGTCCTGCCCTTAAAAAACACACACCTGTTTTGGGTTTACTGGTTTCAAGAAGCACTCTCTGATGTGAACCATGCCTCGCAGAAAAGAGCTTTCAGAAGACCTACGATCAAGAATTGTTGACTTGCATGAAGCTGGAAGGGGTTACAAAAGTATCTCCAAAAGCCTTGATGTTCATGTGTCCACGGTAAGACAGACTGTCTACAAATGGAGAAAGTTTAGCACTGTTTCTACTCTCCCTAGGCAAGGTCGTCCTGTAAAAATGACTGCAAGAGCACAGCGCAGAATGCTGCATGAGGTAAAGAAGAATCCCAGAGTGTCAGCTAAAGACCTACAGAAATCTCTGGCACATGCTAACATTTTTGTTGACACATCTACAATAAGGAAAACATTAAACAAGAATGGAGTACATGGGAGGACACCACGGAGGAAGCCATTGCTGTCCAAAAAGAATATTGCAGCACGTTTGGAGTTTTCAAAAGAGCACCTGGATGTTCCACAGTACTACTGGCAAAATATACTGTGGACAGATGAAACCAAGATTGAGTTGTTTGGGAAGAACACAGAACACTATGTGTGGAGAAAAAAAGGCACAGCACACCAACATCAAAACCTCATCCCCACTGTAAAACATGGCGGAGGGAGCATCATGGTTTGGGGCTGCTTTGCTGCCTCAGGGCCTGGACGGATTGTTGTCATTGATGGGAAAATGAATTCCAGAGTTTATCAAGACATTTTGCAGGAAAACGTACGACCATCTGTCCGCCAACTGAAGCTCCGCAGAGGATGGGTGATGCAACAGGACAATGACCCAAAGCAGACAAGTAATTCAACAAAACAATGGCTGCAACAGCACAGAATACGCCTTATGGAGTGGCCCAGTCAGAGTCCTGACCTCAACCCGATTGAAATGCTGTGGCATGACCTTAAGAGAGCGATTCACACCAGACATCCCAAGAGTATTGCTACACTGAAACAATTTTGTGAAGAGGAGTGGTCCAAAATTACTCCAGATCGTTGTGCAGGTCTGATCTGCAACTACAGGAAACGTTTGGTTGAGGTTATTGCTGCCAAAGGAGGGTCAACCAGTTATTAAGTCCAAAGGTTCACATACTTTTTCCTCCCTGCACTGTGAATGTTTACATGTTATGTGCAATTAAACCATGGCAACATCTAATGTTTGTGTAGTATTATGTTCAGCAGACTGTGTTCTTCTATTGTTGTGACTTAGATGACGTTCAGAGCACATTTTATGCCCAATTCATGCAAAACTCCACGTAATCCCAAGAGGTTCACATACTTTTTCTTGCAACTGTAAAGCCGATGTCCAATCCTTTGGGCCAGACCCTGGAGCTGTGTCCTCACAGGCAACAGGCCTTGCAGAGAGAGGATCTTCTTTGCTGGCAGGAGACTAGGATGCAAAGACCAGGAACCCTCATGCTGAAGTCTTCTCCAGGCAAAGTCTAGGAGGAAAGTGCCTTCTAGGTGGTGTCCCCAAATATTTATCCCCTTCCCTGTTCACATCACTGGCATAAACCTCCTGGGAAAACAGTAAACTACACAGTATTGATGTGGCCAAATCATGGATCTTCTGTGATTAGCACTCAGAGGCAGCAGTGTCCTAAATTTTACACTGCAATATACTCATATACCAGGAAGTGAACCAATATGTTTCAGGAGTAATTCCAGACAAAAGGTAGAGTTTTCCAGGTACTGCTTAGTCACAATGAATATTTCTAGATGTTCCTAATAATGTAGCAAATTTTCACCTTTTGAGTTCAGTTCCATTTGAAATTTTAAACTGAACATGTGCTGACAAATTGAGACGTTTGTTCCATGTAGACATTCTCAATTACTGTACACTGGAAGCCTCTGCTATAGATCATATTTGAAAACAAAACACATATACAGTATTACTGTAATTTATACAGTACTACATGTTGAGTTTTCACTGACTGCTTTTTCTACTTAAAATAAATAGACCACATGGTCAAGCAAGAAAGAACTAAGTAATTCCTTTAGTAGCAATTGTGGTTTTCCTTGATTGCTTTTTCTACTTCAAATAACTAGACCACATAGTCAAGCAAGAAAGAACTAAGTAATTCCTTTAGTAGAAAATGTGGATGAACAGGGAAACCTGAAATCATTTTATCCTTGTTAAGAAGCCCTCTGGGACTAGAACAACTGTGAATTTCTTTATTGGATTGGTTATGGAAGAACTGAGTATAAGCCCTAGATTACTGTAATTGGAATATGTCTATATGACAATGAAAACTGCTTAAACATAATAACACAAAATGTTTCATCATCATGCTGTTTTATGCCAAAGGCCACCACTTCAAGGAGCCACAGGTTATTAGGCTTCTGATTAAGTGTGTACTTGAATAAGGTAAAGTTCGGGTGATATTATGAATTACATGTTGTGAACATAATAATACAAACAAATTATCTGTGGTGGTGTCACATTATGTAAAGATATTTGCTGCTTGCATTTAAGGCAAGGTAATATGTTGATTTTATGGCTTACCATGCTACTAATACTAATCACAAGTGAGATGAGTATAAAAATGTGCAAAATGAGATTGTTATTGTTTTTGGAGTAGTGTTCCTATTGCTTATCTTAAAGCCCATTCTTCATTTTCTAATTTCCTCTGAACCTTTGTATGAAAATATCCTTGACATATAGATGGGATTGAATGTTAATGTATTTTATAGGGCTGTTATATTCACTGGGTTGCTTAGCAACATTTCCCTTCTATTGTTCATACCCACTTTGACATCACTTCCTTTAGGGCAGAGGCAGATTTACCTGGTTTCCTGGCAACAGTATGTTCATTTTGCATTGATGAACCATGTGGAATCACTTTCAGTTTTGAAAATTATGGTTTCTAGGTACAATCTATTGATAGAACAACCAGGCACAATGTATTTATAGAAAAAGCTAGGTGCAATCTATTTATAGAGCAAGCTGGCTGCAATCTTTTTATAGAACAAGCTGAGTGACATCTATTTATAGAACAAGCAGGTGCAAACTATTTACAGAACACACAGATAGAGTCTATTTAAAGAACAAGCTAGGTGCAATTTATTTATAGAACATGCAGGTGCAAAATGTTTATAGAAAAATTGAAGTGCAATCTATTTATAGAGTAAGCAGGTGCAATTTATTTACAGAACAAACTGGGTGCTATCTAATTATAGAACAAGCTGGATACTATCTATTTATAGAACAGGTAGGTACAAGCTATTTATAGAAAGAGCAGGTGCAATCTACTTATAGAAGGTGCAAACTATGTATATATACTGGGTGTCCCTAAAGTATGGGCAAAATGCATATTTTCAATAAATTTCAATATACTTTTCAACAACATTTTTTTCATTGGAATGTTAATAACATATTCAATGTGATTTCCAAGTGCATTGCAACATTCACATGAACCCGATGCAGTAATTCCACATTTCCGGCAATTTAAGCACATTCATTCATGATGCGTTCCTTCAGGTGATTCATATCTGTGATTTTCATTGAGTACACCTTCTCCTTTAGCATACTCCAAAAAAAGAAGTCAAAGGGGTTATGGTCTGGTGAGCTTATATAGTGATATATTATACATACACTATATTGCCAAAAGTATTGGGACACCCCTTCAAATCATTGGATTCAGGTGTTCCAAGCACCTCCATGGCCACAGGTGTATAAAATCAAGCACCTAGACATGCAGGCTGCTTCTACAAACATTTGTGAAAGAATGGGTCGCTCTCAGAAGCTCAGTGAATTCAAGCATGCTACTGTGATAGGTTGCCACCTGTGCAGTAAGTCCATCTGTGAAATTTCCTTGCTACTAAATTTTCCACTGTCAACTGTTAGTGATATTATAACAAAGTGGAAGCAGCTGGGAACAACAGCAACTCAGCCACGAAGTGGTAGGCTACATAAAATGACAGAGCAGGGTCAGCGCATGCTGAAGCACACAGTGCGCAGAAGTCGCCAACTGTCTGCAGAGTCAATAGCTAAATACCTCCAAACTTTGTGTGACCTTCAGATTAGCACAACAATAGTGCATAGAAAGTTTCATGGAATGGGTTTCCATGGCCGAGCACCTGCATCCAAGCCTTACATCCCCAAGTGCAACGCAAAGCGTCTAATGTAGTGGTGTAAAGCACACCACCACTGAACTCTAGAGCAGTGAAGATGTATTCTCTGGAGTGACGAATCATGTTTCTCTTTCTGGTAATCTGATGGACGTGTCTGGTTTTGGTGGTTGCCAGAAGAACGGTATTTGCCTGACTGCATTGTGCCAAGTGTAAAGTTTGGTGGAGGGGGGATTATGGTGTGGGGTTGTTTTTCAGGGGTTGGGCTTGGCCTCTTAGTTCCAGTGAAGGGAACTCTTAAGGCATCAGCATACCAAGACATTTTGAACAATTTCATGCTCTCAATTTTGAGGGAACAGTTTGGGGATGGCACCATCCTGTTCCAACATGACTGTGCACCAGTGCACAAAGCAATGTCCATAAAGACATGGTTGAGGGAGTTTGGGGTGGAGGAACTTGACTAGCCTGCACAGAGTCTTGATCTCAACCTGATAGAACACCTTTGGGATGAATTAGAGTGGAGACTGCTTGCCAGGCCTTCTCGTCTGACATCAGTGCTTGACCTCACAAATGAGCTTCTGGAAGAATGGTCAAACATTCCCATAGACACACTCCTAAATCTTCCCAGAAGAGTTGAAGCAGTTATAGCTGCAAAGGGGAGGCCAACTCAATATTGAACCCTATGGACTGGGATGCCATTAAAGTGTGAAGGTAGGTATCCCAATACTTTTGACAATATAGGGTATATAATATACATATAGTGATATTTCCTATGTGTCCAGACTATTTATAGAAATGACATCATCCCACCCTGCCGTGCTGCTGGATGTTGCTAAAACCAGCCTGTGACGAACCCGGTGCCTGACCCCTGCCCTTCTCACCAACTTGTGACAAAGGACCGGCCAATCTCCCATCGTACTGTCACTTATGTACCACTCTCAGCTGCACCCTGCACAGAGATTTTCCAGGACCATAATCTAAGTGTTGCAGCCTGAGAGTGATCATCACTGGGTTAATTTACTAAGCAAATAACTCTTTAAGCGACCACCACCGACTTTTGACTGATAAGGAGGAACTCATAATGTTAACAATAACAAATATGAAAAATAAACATCTGTACACACACTGTCACCACAGACAGGTATATTCAGAGCAGGGGCGGACTGACCATTTGGAAACTCGGGCACTGCCCGAGGCCCGGGGTCAGCAGGGGGCCCCATGAGATGCCCCTGGTACATTTTTCATAGGCTTTTTTGAGTTTGGGCAAGGACACAGGGGCCCCATGATTCCCTATTGCCCCATGAGTTGTCAGTCCGCCCCTGATTCAGAGTCATATACAGTAGCACTCTTCAAGAGACATGGATTCTTTTCATCAAAAGCTTTAAAGATAATTTCAACATTTTTCCAAATATGGTTTAACAATGAAAAAGGTCAAAATGGTGCAAATAAAAAATTTACAGAAAAAAGATGTTACAAAGAAATAAAGAAACCATAAAGCAACAGAGAATTAAGAAGGAGTGGAAATGATGAACACTTGTAAAGTCCTTGGTTTTAGCAGAGTCCAATTGTCCAAGCCAAAATGGTGCCTTGGCTCTCTCCAGTCCAGTTAGGCGTTCCTTGGTTGATGTTACAAAGAGAGCTATCAAATCTGCTTGCAAACTTTTTTTCATCTGACATTGAGAGGGGTGTTGACAGAGACCATCTGGCCAATCATTTAGGGTTTGGTGCTGGAAGGTCACCACATTTATGACCAAGTCCCAAATACAGTTTCTTATAAGTATTCATATTTCTTTTCTATTTTATAGATCATTGTCCAGCATTAAATTAGATTCAAAATGGATAGAAATATGGCAGGTCTCGGACGTCCATTTCTCAGAGGTGGGGTATGGAGGTCCAATCCACTCTGGTACCTCCTAGCATAGGGATGTTTCAAAATGCTACCCAATAACTGATTAAGGTGAATATGATTTTATTCTGGCTATACTGTCATAATTTCAGAAGTCATGAAATATACTGAAGTTTTAGAATCTTGGCTGATAAGCCGTCTATCAGAAATGTGTATTCTACTAAGGCATTTAGGTCTCCGAATTGCTCAAGCTTGAGAGGGTGACAGTTTTATTAGGGTTTTCTGGAATGGGGATTGGGCTAATAAGCATGACAGGGTCTGTATCTGTCTTGGTCTGATAAGAAGGCTTTGGCATCAGCTAACAGTCGTGTATTGCACCAGTGGCTTCCTTGGGGGGGGGTGAAGAGAAGGGAACCACTGCTTCTATTCCCCATCTTGTGCTACAAACTGTCATTGCTGACTACGAACAACATGGTGTCCTTGCCTTTCCACGCAGCTTTGTGAGGGCTCAGTACATGTTACCATTACACAGCCAATTTAAACTCACTTGCATGCATTCTCTTTTCCCTGTCACAGTAGCTTTGAGCTAAGCAATGCTGAGATGGAGGAAATAGTGGATCACACATATACAGGGGTTTGAGAGAGAGATCTCAATCCTGTAATGGTGGGGGTGAGCAGTCTTACTGTAGCAACACCTGGCAACAAGGGTGAACGAAGGAAATGGTAGTAGCTGATAAATGGATAGTAAACAGGTAGGTTAGGGACGAAGAAAGGTACTGTTTGAAGGGAGATGACTGCCTAAAGCTAAAGTCTGGCTGTATGATATTTAGCTATTTGCACAGAAAAAAAAATACGTTAGCTCTAATGATGTTTTCCCTTTCCTCAGCTGCTGCAGATAAAAAGATTTGATAAAACTCTTGCTTTTAGTCAGGTAGACGTTTCCTGTTGGCGTTGAAACGTGTATTTCCAAACTGTAGTCCTTTCATAAAATTGATCTCAGCGGGTCACTCACTGTGCACCTCCTCCAGTTATAAAAATCCTTGCATTATTTTCAATAAGTCACTCTGTTATTGGAGGAGATATCGTGACATTCATCTACACCTCTTCCAAACACAGAGTACTTTGCTGGGATGCTATGTGACATCCCTTGTCATTGCCTTGAGGAAGTCATGTGACAGTGAAGAAACATATCAGGGTGGAGCCAATGACGTGATTATCTTTTAACTGGAAGTGTTTTCATATAGAATCCCAGTAAGGTGAAGTAAGGTGAAGTCAATTTTGTAGCTCCTTAACGGGGCCGCTCAGCTGATATATGCTTATGGTGTGATGTGCATTGGAATACTGTGCACGTTTAAAGGTGAGTAGTATTTTTTTTAGGTTTTAATAAATACTAGTGTTTTTACAATAAGCACAATGATGGCCTTGTTCTGATTTTTTGAGGATTGCTGTAGCATAGCACCTTGTGGAGAAAGCAAACCAGTGGGAGCAGAGTCCAATTGGCTATTCCTGTAGGAAATTGCAGCTAGAGTCACTGACCCCATTTAAAGGGGAAAATACTTTTTGACCTGTTTTACACATATGTCAGTAGAGCAAGGTCATGTTTTTTGGCAAAATTATTTTGTGAAGGATTGAAAATCAAATTGGGACAGTTACTTGCAATTGTTGTTAGGTAGGAACTGGACTTTGAGTTTTGGAGTTTCCACCATAATTTATACATGTAGTAATGTTTTCTTTGAAGTTAATTTGCATGAGGGGGGTGTAAATAATATTATTTTTCTTGCATATGAATGGTAATAGATAGAATTTGTTGGGGGCCGTCACCTTTACTAATATACTGTTTTATTTAGTAGTAGTTTTTTTGGATTTTTTTTTTGTTGTTTGATTGTTTACTTGTTTTTTGAAGTGTTCATTATTTTTACATCCATTAAGTGCATTTGAGCTGTTCCCTAAGGCAGTATCACAATTATTGATAATCACAAGAGTCACGAATTGATGTCTTTGGGGGTTTTGTTTCATTTTACATTAAGCATACATACATTACGGGAGGTTTCCAGCACTTTACCATTATCTTTATGAAGGTAGCACAGCATTAACTACTGAATCACATACTTCAGCTTTAAGCATTTTAACTGCCTCCCGCCCACCATACAGTAATACGACGGATGCAAGGTGGTTCTCTCGTTCTGGGAGGACTTCATATGACGTCCTCCCATTCTAACCGCGCATGCGCGGCTCCCGGAGCGTGCAGCGCGGCAATCAGCGGTGCGCTATGTCACTCAGGCACAGTGGATCACCGATCCACAGAAAGAGCCGAAGATGTCACTCGGTCATGTGATCAATCACAGCTGATCACATGTAAACAGGGTAATGCCGGTTATCGGCATTTCTCTCCTCACGAGCTGTCACACTGACAGCTTCTGAGGAGAGGAGAGCTGGTAATCGTCATTCCTCGGAGGGGACATGTACACTGATCATCAGAGCACCGATGATTAGTGTGCCCTAATGATCTGTGTAGCCCCAGCAGTGCCACCTGTCAGTGTCTATCAGTGCCAGCTCTCAGTGCTCATCCATGCCACCTGCCAATGTCCATCAGTGCCACATTTCAGTGCCACATCAATGACACATATCAGTGCCCATCTGAGCTGCCTTTCAGTGTCACCCATCAGTGCCAGTCAGTGCCACCTATCAATGCCAGTCAGTGCCACCTATCAGTGCCACCTATCAGTGCCACCTGTCAGTGTGCATCAGTGCCACTTATCAGTGCCCGTCAGTGCTGCCTATCAGTGCCCATCGGTGCTGCCTATCAGTGCCGATTAACAGTGCCCAGCAGTGCCACCTAACAGTGCCAGTCAGTGCCACCTATCAGTGCTGCCTATCAGTGCCATATATGAGTGCTGCCTTTCAGTGCCCATCAGTGATGCCTGTCAATGCCCATCAGTGCCAACTACCAGTGTCTCCTCATCAGTGCCCATCAGTGCCACCTATCAGTGTCCATCAGTGCAGCCATTAGTGCACATCAGTGAAGATGCAAAATCACTTATTTACAAAATTTTATAACAAAAACTAAGAAAAAACATTTTTGTTTTTCAACATTTTCAGTGGTTTTTGGTTTGTTTAAGAAAAATAAAAAACCCAGAGGTGACTAAATACCACCAAAAGAAAGCTCTGTCTGTCACAAAAAAATGATAAAAATTTTATATGGGTACAGTGTTGTATGACCGCGCAATTGTCATTCAAAGTGTGACAGCGCTGAAAGCTGAAAATTGGCCTGGGCAGGAAGGGGGTATAAGTGCCCTGTAGGCTAGTGGTTAGAAGTGGGACAACTGTCCCACTGTAAAAGTGAGGGCTGGAAAAGGGATTTTTCTTTAGAATGGCATGAAGCTCTAAGAGAGAAAGACAAACATAGACCATATGGAATAGTGGTTTTGAGGTTATTTTGCAGAAAATGTCAAAAATATGAGTGGGCTCTGGGGATTAGTTGTGAAATGATCTGAGGCTAAATCATGGAAACTTGAGTTGCATTTTTTTAGATTGATTATAAGTCAGTGACAGAGATTGGCAGCAAAATATAACAGAAGAGGATTGCTTGGTTCTAGCAGCACCGCTTTAATAGAATATAAAGGTGAGAGTTTTGTAGTGACGTTTTGAGCTACAGTAGAAAGGAACATACAGTATATTGCAAAGCTGAGAAATGATGGCTGAGTCTCTGATTACAGAAATGTAGTGAACATGTTAGGTATGTGGAATAACAATATCATTTACAGCTAGAATTGTTTAAGTAGGAAGATGGAATATGACTGTTTCAGTTTGGTGCAGGATGAACATGAATTTCAAATTCAGTAAAAAAACAATATACCTTTGCATGGCAATGCTGCAGATACTGTATATTGTATCCTTGAGACCACCTACCCTAGCAAATCTGACAACCAGAAAAAGAGTTATCAGCATGTGTGGTGATATGTAAATTCAGGCAAACACAAAATCTTGATGTGTTCTTTTTTCCGTTTGGTGATGCATATTATATATTTTCCATATGTATAGCACCATAAAGTGGCTGAAGTTGAGATTCACATCTCTAGGCAATTTAAAGATGTAGGATTAAGCTGCTTGCAGTAAAATGCAGGGAAAGACTGGAAATCACATAGACACACTACATGTTTGAATTTTTCAGCAGTTATGAGAATACTAGAGGTATGTGGATGCCAAAACAGTGTGGGGTTATGTATGAAAAGTGTAATAGCAAGTATTTTTCTTAAAATAACAACCAATAAAAATCCTTTGTTTTAGGCAATATGGAATGTTATTGTTTCAGTTAGAGGGGATTGCCTAAATATAAGCAACCAAACGTTTGCACTATACCAATTTTAAAGGACAAACCTTTGCTTTGCTCATTCTTTGCATTCCTTCACTCATTTGTTGCTAAGAAATGAGAAGATCCTTATGGACATAGGAGAGCATATGACCTACTCCCTTCCTTCTCCTCTATTGGTGCAGGGAAGTTGGCTGCTGAGAAAAGCAGCATTGGCCCATGGGGGCAGGGAGAGGGCCCTAAGCCCTGTGTAAGCTCCAGGTCACTTTACCAAAATCTACCTCTTTCTCACTCAGTAAAAAAGTGTGATGGGAGAGCAGAGAGAAAGTAAATATGTGTGGCTGGTGAGACCAGCAAAAACGCCAACCTGTTGATGTTTCCTGCTTAGGCAAAGCACAATTTCCCTTTGAAACAACAGTGAGTGGCCTGTTACTGATCTTAGAAAAAGTTTGGGGACCCCTAATTTGATTTTCTAGCTCTAAATGTTAATATGTTTTCATTTTTAGAAAAATCCTTTTCTTGGGCATAGTGCGTCAAAGAAAGATGAACTATCTGCATTGCCAGCAGCTATTAGTAAGAATTATCCCTTTCCGCTTCTAATCTTCTCCAGCAACATGACAGAAGATGCTAAATGGTTATTATGCAGCACAGACAATTTTATTCAGACACTTCAGACATAATGGAGGCCCGTTGAGATATGTGTATAGCCTTGTCATGCTATGAGCTGGAATGCAACAGGCCTTTACTTTTAAAGGAATAACATTTCATGTCTTCCACATTATCCAAGAGGATGTTGAAAAGCCCAGCTTGAAAATGCCATAAGCCTCTGCTTTTAGGTGATTTCAAATGCCTCTGTGCTGGCAAGGGCTTTTTGTCTTTTTTTTCCAGGGACAGTACAAAATAATAAAATATACCTGGTGTGGCAGTGTGAGGCCATGCTACTGTGTAAAATGGCAGTCTAGGCCAGGTTTTCCATAAAACAGGCACACTAATGGCACAGGTGTGTGCTGGGTCCATTTGAGAGCCAGGATTGGAATTCGGGGCTCCACAATTCTGGTAGTCTGTCTGCAAGGAAGCAGAAAGGTGCATGTCTGCTCCAGGACTGAGACAGGCCTAAGCCTGTAGGACGTAGCAGCAGGGAACTTCAGGAAAAGATACAAGCTGACAGAGGTACAGCATTGGGACATGAACACTGGGCATTGTGGTAGACAGCCAGGAGGACCAAGGAACTAAGCTGGATTGCCAAACAGAGCCAGGAGGCTGAATGCTATTTTGTTCATTTTGATGGTGGAAACCCCTGCTGGGCAACTGATATCTTTTGTTGAACTTTTCTTTGCCATTTTAAATGAAAGTGGGCAGAAAAGACACTTCTGGTGTGGAGTAAACCCAATGTTTTGCACTACCATTGAGTTAAACAACCCCCACATTGTCACACTGATTATAGCTCACTGATTCTCTACTGACAAATCATTCAGGAAGCAGCAGAGTTCTCCTGTAACCATGCTCAAAACTGTCCAATGAGAGGTAAGAAAATAAGAAAACCAACAGGGTTGGTTGAGTTGGCTCAGTTAGTTGAGAAGTGCTACAAAACAACCGAGAACCAGAAAGATTCACCAGAGATTATTGATCAGATGTAAGTGAATAAACTCATTTCAATTGTGTTGGGTGCCTGCAGGACTTACTGTACCACTAATGATAAGATGGTATAAAAGAAAAAATAGCTTTGAAAGAAGTTATAGGATAACTGTTCTTTTAAGTCACATTAGTCTTTTAATAAACCCAGGAATATCAAGCATCATTTTAACTATAGAATATGACTTCTGCCTTCTTACAGAGGTTTGTGATCTTTTTAATGGCTGACTATTGCTGTGTAGTATAAGGCCTAATGTAGAAAACCTACATGGGAGTATCAGCATGCAAGAGCATGCAGAACCTGTGTAAAATTATTCTCAGGAGTCCCACCAGCCACCGATAGAAAGCAGCTTCAAAACGCAGCTGTGCAAGGGCATATGCCAATACTTGCGTAAAACCACGCAAGGACATACAACCCTGGGCTCAATCATTCTTTCTCTGTATGCAATTAAACTGAAAATGGAGTCAGCAAGCCAGTAAAAAGACAGCACAAGAATCCTTTGATAACTTCAGGGTTAAAAGTTCCATGATACATGAAAAGCATTTCTTCCCTCGAGAGTCCTCAGTCATTCTTTCTCTGTATGCAGAAGCTGGGGATTCTGGAGGAGACTATACACAGGTTCTATACATTCTTACACGCTGTATGGCCCCTTGCAGCCATGTGCATAAGTCCTAAAGTCATCATTTATGGCATCTGGCACTGAAGATATTGAAGACATTGGACTTACAGTGCAAACTTCAGTCTAGCTTGCAGGTGGTGTTTAACCTGCCCTGTGTATGTACAGGGACTGTGAACTACTACTCTTGCTAAATACGCTAAAGCTGTGGGCGGCACCTATGTGCCCAGGGTGTGTGTGTGCAGGGTTATTTGCCCCCTTTCTCCCTGATACCTTGCTCTACTTTGCTATTCCGATGAGGAGAGAGCAGCCACTACACCATTAACCCACTACCTTCCTCAACTAAATATACACAAGGTTTTCATTAGATAACGACCCCAAATGGAAACCTACACCCTACCTACAGGCTGCCTTGCTCTATGGAGGTGAGTTGCGCTGTGTGAAATATGCCTGTAACTGAACCAACCCCAGACTGCGCTTGGGTACTTCATTTAGACTACTGCTTCCCTGTCCGAACACCGACAACAGACACCACAGCAGACCATACAAGACTAGACGACACCAGTCTTGAAGTAAGCCAGAAGGTAGACTAGTTTATTTCAACACAGATACAAGATATATACACTCAAGGGACAGTCCCCTCTCCCTGCATAATGACACAAGGTGGGGCAGTCTACATTTAGTAACAAGAGACACACAGGTATTCAAACTTCACACCAGCAAACAGTCCCATCAGGAGGGAGGGCTGCTGGAGACACCCCCCCCCCCCACTAAGCTAATACACATAAACACATACAGCCCATAATAGTTTGCTCCCAAGCAAGACAAACAATAGAACAATGGGATGCAGCCACACAGCACCAAACAATCCACAACCCCCACCCCACCTATCTCCTAGACATGTCTACACAATATTAGGACAGATCACCCTGTACCCCTAACAGGCACAGGGTGACTTACACATAATAGGGATACAGGGAGCTGAGACAGGGGTCTCCCCACCTCTCCAAAGTAAGCTTGGATCCATGGGCCCCCCACCCATAGTGACCCCCGTTACAAGGCCACACTCTGGCCCAAGAACATAGAACTAACACTTTCACCCCTTGGCTAACCATTACTAACTAACTTCATGGTTAACACCATAACCACCCCTACAGGTTAGATAAATCTACTCTCAGGTGCACAGCATTTAGGGACAGGACCAGGGGCTGACTGGCAACTTTTGGCCCAGGGGGCAAGTACAACCCAGAGGCCATGGTGCAGTGACTTAGCCCCCTCCCACTTTCCCTCTTCCCTGCCTCCTCCTGACCCCCATCCCAAGCTGAAGGTCCGCTCCATATACTCTCTGCTCATTAGGTGGGTCAGGCTGAACAGCGCTTGCTGCACTAACTCTGGGAACCCAAACTGGGCAGTAGGGGGCAGACGGGGACTGCAGGGGAGAGCCAGGGCAGCTTTGTCAGGTATGGCCAGGAAGGAGAGCCTCTGGTGGGGCACGGAGCCGGCCTTTGCTCAGACACAGCATACACCATACATGCAGAGGGGATTGGGGGGAGAGGCAGCCTGTACTCGTCCTTACCCCGCACAGTCCCGCAGTAGGACACCAGTGGAGACTTTTTACTCCTCTTCACCAGGAAGCCTTTAGGCATGTCTGCCAGTGCCAACCCCGAAGTGAAATTTACTGACAGGATGCCAAAAATTTAGTGACAGCACCAATTTTTTACTGAAAAAAACTAATGAAATTTACTGACTGACTGGGGATGTCTCAAAGACAACTGAGAAAACACAAAAGAAAAAGGGCACACCAGCCTAGCACATTATCTCTAAAAGCATTTATTAAAAAGAAATGTAAATATATCTAGTCACAAACAATATGACTGACTAGGCACATCAAAGTAATACCATTGGTCCATTCACACCACATGTTCCTGGGCATGGGAGGACATCATCTAAATGGCTCACGGTATTGCCAGTGGTATATTTAAAAGATCCAACAAGCTTTGGCATTGAGGAAGAGGGTACTGCCCTAGAAATGTGTAACCCATTTGGGTCCTTGGTGATGTCCTCCCAAGCCTAGGAGCATGCGGAGTGGACAGACCAATGGTATTACATTGATGTGCCTTTTCAGTCATATCATTTGTGAATAGATATATTTATAGTTCTTTTTAATAAATGGTTTTAGAGATAATGCACAAGGCTGGTGTGCCCTCTCTTCTTTTGTGTTTTCCATAGGGTGTCATACCTGAGTAGTAGCAAAAGGCAGAGTTCATGAGTGGCAAGTAATCCACCAGAGGTAGCAAAAATCTTCTTTAATCACTTGCCCTCCAGAGGATTTTTTTTTGCGATACGGCACTGTGTCACTTTAACTGACAATTGCACAGTCATGCAACACTGCACCCAAATGAAATTCACATCCTTTTTATCCCACAAATAGAGCTTTCTTTTGATGGTATTTGATCGCCTATGCGTTTTTTATTTTGGGTGCTATAAATAAAAAAATACCATCAATTTTGAGAAAAAAAACTATATTTTCGACATTTTGCTATTAAACATGCCCAGTAAAAAAACTTTAAACATCAAATTTCATCATAAATTTAGGCCAAAATGTATTCTGCTGCATGTCTTTGCTAAAAAAAAATCCCAATATGTGTAAATTAATTGGTTTATGTGAAAGTTATAGCGTTTTTTAGTAGTAATGGCGGCGATCAACGACTTATAGCGGGACTGCAGGGGGCAGTCTGACACTGGGGGAACTGATTTGGTGTCACTGTCATCCCTAGTGACACCAATACAGTGATCAGTGCTAGTAAAAAACACTGTACTAATGGCACTGGGCATGAAGGGGTTAACATCTGGGGCGATCAAAGGGTTAACTGTGTGATGTGTGCTGTTTCAGTACTTGGACTGTGTCTGTGTTTTACTGTATGCACACTGCTTTGCATGGCTCTGCTACGCAGAGCCATATAAAGCAGTGTGCAGGAGCCGACAGGGGAGAGATCTGTGTTGTTTACATACAGGTCTCTCCCCTTTTGGAGATACTCGGCGATCACTGGGTGCCAGCGAGTAATCATCGGCCAGGACATGGTGATTGACAGCCAAAGCTGCAAATGGCAGTTTGTGATTTTGCACAGCAGTATTTCTGCTATAGGGCGGTGCGGAATGCCCACAAGGAACCCCATGTGCCCCCCAGTTGGGGGCACCGATCAGCAGAGTAACAGCCTTCATCTTGGCAGTGGTTTTTAGCAGAACTCTCCTGGACACTGGAGAGCCCCTTTTTATGTGGATCTGTAGAATCCAGTCAATCAACTCCTCAGATCCATTACACATCTACATTGTAACAGTTTTACAGGAAAAACAGCAGGCTTGGCCCAGCTAACTGCAGAACATGAGTCAGTACAGAAAAAAAACCTTAAAGTGGAACTCCATCCAAAAGGGGAAGTTTCGTTTTAAGCCTTTGTCCCCCGCTCCCCATTAAGGATTGGCACCTTTGGGGAGCGGGCACCCAAATTTGACAGGTACCCACTCCCTCTTCCACTGCGATTGCCTAGGCGATTGGAAGCAGAAGTTGTCCTCCACCCCTCCCGCCCCGTAGTCTTCTGGGACACGTGACAGGTCCCAAAAGACCATGTGGCCATTCAAAAAAGCTCAGCGCTTTTTGCGCATGCACTGTGGGCACCTGGCTGTCAACACAAGGGAGAGAAGATGGCCGGTGAAACCAGCGGTGGTGAGGACACCACTGGACCGAAGGACAGGTAAGTGTCTGTATTTTAAAAGTCAGTAGCTATAGTTTTTGTAGCTGCTTACTTTTATTTATTTTTTTCAGCTGGAACGCCGCTTTAACCCTTCTGTAGGCCTACAAGCTGACAGCCAGCTTTGGTTTGTAGACAAATCAATAAACATTGGTTGGCTTCTGTTTGTAAACAAATCAGTAATAAGAAAGTAAATATTTTTTACTTTTCTATTTGCAATAAGGACTATTTGGATTTTTTTGGTATTAAATAATAACAGGTTACTTATGCACCCTGTATTCATTCCCTTAGGGAGAGGATATCTGGAAGCCCCCTATTATAAAGGGGTCCCCACATCCTGATATGTCCCCCACTTGCAAAGTACCCTCCCATTGTTTAAAGGCATGTGGCCTAGTAGGATTCAGGAAGGGAAGTGCACCTTTCCTGGCCACCAAGGCTGCATGTCTGAATAAGTGTCTGGTTTGAATCATAAAACAAACCCCGTGTCTTTATGTCTTTTTATCTTTTTCTTAATGTCATATTTAAAGAGTTACATCATACTGTTCTGTAACTTAACATTAGGAATTTCAACAAGCAAATGATTTCGGGGATTTGTGTTTTCACTTTTGCCCCTGAAGCTGTATTAAAAGACCCTCTCCCCGCTGATTGGTCTTTTTTTTCATTAGTACATATCCCCCATAGCAGTGGCCAGCTACACATGCCCTTTTTTAAAGAAAGGTTGCAAATTAGATTTGAAACAATTACAAGATTCCCCTACCTTAGACTTCAGTGGGGTTAATGCTCTGTTAGGGGTTTATGGAATTCATGCCACGTTTCCCCAAACATCCAGCATGCTGAATTTTGACCTGTTCAGATATCCCTAATGATTACAGAGCTGCATTAATTTGTATCTTTTATATGTGCCTGGAGTTTACTTTTAATACTTGGGGGACAATAGTGCCTTGCCTAACGTTTCCAATTGCTTGGTGAAGAATAAAGTAGTTTAATTTGTCATTTGAATCAATAAACATTTTGATACGTGTGTTCTGTGCTTCATAATTTGGTCGCGTTATTATTATTATAATACAGGATCTATATAGCACCAACTGTTTGCGCAGTGCTTTACAATGTGAGGGAAAACAGTGCAGTTACAATACAATTGAATACAGGAGGAATGAGAGGGCCGTGATCATTAGAGATTACAATCTAAATGTTTTTTGTTTTTTTTTTTTCATTATCAAAAGGCATGCTGAGGCAAAGCTATTGGAAGAAACACTTGTGTGCTGAAACCCTTTGTCTAATACAGTAAGGTAACAACTTAGGTAAACTTTTAAGTGTAGTTTTTATTTTAAAAAGAAAATGTTTGTCTTACATTTGAAAGTGCAGAAAATGTTGTACTTCAGTGACATTAAAAAGAAATACCTAGCAGTGGCAGAATAAAATACAAGGACTGGGTGCCTTTTCTTGACAATTCTTGAAAGGTTAACATACAACATTTCATTTTTTGGGGGGTTGAAGGAGGCGCTGAGACATATTTTCAACTCTGCTGGCATTTCCAATAAATGCCACTGTTAAGCATGAGGGAATACATAGCAGACAAGCTGAGTAAGTTGCGAACAGTTTTTTTTTTTTAAACAAGAAAACTCTATAAAAAAAAATATGGAAAGAGCCTCAAGGAGAAGGCTGTGGATTGAGGCTTGTTTGAATATGACACAATGCTAAGTAAAGCAGCAGGTGCCTGCCTGGGAATCATCTTGAAATCACTGTGGTTATAAATCTCAGAATAACCAGTCCCCTTAATCATTTTTAACAAGCGACAGATCTGTCTCTGTCTGAAGAAATGCCTTCTGCACAGCACTGCTAACTGACAGGATCATAAAAAGCCTGCAGTGAGGGACCAAGTTCAGTGTAAATGCTAAGTTTTCATGCCTCTTCGGGGAAACATTTTTTACATTTGAATGTATATTGTGAAAATGTTCTGTTCATTTTCAAAAATATGTATATCCATGCAGGACTTTCTTATTTGGTCCAAGGGAATCTTGCCTGTCTGTACCAGAAATTACATGAACTTTTTTTCTGGTAGTTGAAGTTTGTTAGTTTATCAAGCTGATTTTCAGTAAACACAAGGTGGATATTGTTGTTCAATAGTACAGTCTCCATACTATGTATAATAATATTACATTTCCTTATAAAGAAAGTAATGAATAATACTGTGTAAGCTTTATTACTAATTAAAGAAAAAGTATGTTGTATTTGGATGAGCACATATTTAGAATTCTTCTTAATCATTTGCTGACCGCCCTCAGTAATTTTACTGCGGGTGGGCGGCTCGTACAAGCACCATTCCATACCTGTTCATCAGCACCTTCTTCCAGGTTCAGGACGCAAGCATGCAAGCATGCACTGTGTCCGATCACAGTGGGAGTCACATGGGGTGCTGGGTGGGTGTGCCCATGCACCCTGAACCCAAACAAAGGTGCTGACGTACAGGTGCGCACATGCGCTCACCCATCACCACCAACACTGTCCACAACTCCCGCAGTGATTGGACACAACAATATTTTGTCAGAAGGTTTCAGCCAATTATTCATGAGACCAGCTGATCAGCTGTGTCCAATCACAACCCAGAGCCCTATACTGATAAACACACAGGGCTCTGTACAGATCACTGTATTAGCTCTGGTTCACATATGTGCGTTCCTGTGGTAAGCGTTTTGCACGGGCACGAGAGCCCATTCATGTGAATAGACTCCTGCGCCCCGGGACACGAAGGGAAGAGGTCCCTGCAATTCTTTGGAAACCGCAGCCTGCACGGGAAACTCGGTTCCCAGTGCGGTTGTGATTTCCAGTGCGGGCGGTGTGCCATTAGAATTATTGGCACCCACCCACGGGTCCGCATTCTTCTGTGTGGGTGGTGCGGCTTCACGGATTTTCTTGTGGATCCGCAGCAGCATCACCCGCACATATGTGAACCTCGCCTTAGTGTCACTAGTGATGTCAGTGTCAGTTAGTCTACCTCCCACCCAGTTTTCAGCTATTGTTACACAGCTCTATCACAGTCATATTATAAGCTGCTGATCACCCCCGTTACTAGTAAAATAAATACATAAATGAATAAAAATTCAAGTATATATACCATAGTTTGTAGACGCTCTAACTTTCACACAAACCAATCAATATATATTATTGAGCTTTTTTTTCTTTTTTTACCAAAGACATGTAGCAAAATACATTTTGACCTAAATTTATGAATTTTTTTTATTAGATATGATTTATACCAGAAAGTATTTTTTTTACAAAATTTTCTGTCTGTTTTCATACAGTCATGGCCAAAAATATTGGCAATCCTGAATTTCTGCCAGATAATGCACCACTTCGCCCAGAAAACTGTTGTATTGTTATGACACAAAAAAGTGGAGAAATAAAAAGCCATATCTGACACATTCCACGCAAAACCCCAAAAATGGACTGGACAAAATTATTGGCACCCTCAATTTAATATTTGGTAGCACACCCCTTGGAAAAAATAACTGAAATCAATTGCTTCCTGTAACCATCAAAGAGTTCCTTACGCCTCTTTACTGGAATTTCGGACCACTCTTCTTTTGTCAACAGCTCCAGGTCTCTCAGCCTGGAAGAGTTCATTTTCCCTACTGCGGTTTCGAGATCTCTCCACAGGTCCTCTATGGGATTGAGATCTGGACTTATTACTGTCCAGTTCAGTACTCTCCAGCGTTTTGTGTTAAACCATTTCTGGGGGCTTTTTGATTTGTGCTTTGTGTCATTGTCCTGCTGTAAGACCCATGACCTCTGACAGAGACCCAACTTTCTGATGCTGGGCCCTACATTGCACCCCAGAATTCTTTGGTAGTCTTCCGATTTCATAATGCCATGCACACTGTCAATACATCCAGTGTCTGAGGCAGCAATGCAACACAATGTTTGACTCTAGGGACTGTATTCTTTTCTTTAAAGGCCTCGTTGCTTTTTCTGAAAACAGTAGAATGATGGTCTTACCAAAAAGCTGTAATTTTATTTTGTCTGTCTGTCATTCTCCCAAAAGGATTTTGGGTTACTCGGGTAAGTTTTGGCAAACTCCAATCTGGCTTTTTTATGTTTCTGTTTCAGAAGTGGGGTCCTCCTGGGTCTCTTACCATAGCGTCCCTTTTCATTCAGATGGTGAAGTATAGTGCGAGCTGACACAGTTGTACCCTGTGCCTGAAGGTCAGCTTGAATTTGTCTAGAAGTTGATCGAGGTTCTTTATCCACACAATCAAACAATCCTTCATTTGCAGTCTTTGATCAATTTTTATCTTTTGTCAATATCAAGGGAAATTAGCTACAGTGCCATGGGCTTTAAATCTCTCGACAATGGTGCTCACAGTGGACACAGGAACATTACAATCTCTGGAGATGGACTTTTAAGCTTGAGATTGTTGATGCTTTTCCACAATTTTTGCTCTCAGACAATTCTTTGGTACTCTTCTCCATGCTCCATGTGGCACACAGCGACACACAGCAGAAAAGTTGAGTTGATTTTTTCACCATTTTAATTGGTTGGCGGTGTGATTTCTATGTTGTCAGCACCTGTTAATTGATACAAGTGAGTTTAATTACAAATGACAGGAGCATCACAAACTTAGAATGCAATTATTTCTTATAATTTCGAGAAGGTGCCAATCATTTTATCCAGTCCATTTTTGGGGTTGGAATGTGTCAGATTTGGATTTTTGTTGAGAATGCCTAAGCATTTGTAATTGCAACAATTTTCTGGAAGAAGTGGTGCATTATCTGACAGAAATGCAGGAGTGCCAATATTTTTGGCCATGACTGTATGATAAAAAATAAAAACACGAGTGGTGATTAAATACCTCCAAAAGAAAGCTCTATCTGTGTGTATATAAAATTAATTTGGGTACAGTGTTGCATGACCACACAATTACCAGTTAAATTAGTGCAGTGCTGAATAGCAAAAAATGCCCTAGTCATTAAAGGAGTAAAACCTTTCAGAGCTCAAGTTGTTAAAATACATCTGTGCTTTAGCCATTAGGATCAAACAACAGACTGGCTTTATGCAGAGTTTCCCAGCAGCACATACAGTCATGGCCGAAATTGTTGGCACCCTTGATATTTCTCCAGGAAATCATGTATTTCTCACGAAACGTATTGCATTAACACATGTTTTGCTATACACATGTTTATTCCCTTTGTGTGTATTGGGACAAAACAAAAAAAGGGAGGAAAGAAAGCAAATTCGACATAATGTCACACAAACCTCCAAAAATGGGCTGGACAAAAGTATTGGCACCCTTTCACAACTGCGGATAAATAAGAATGTTACAAGCATGTGATGCTCCTGTAAACTCACCTGGGGCAAGTAACAGGTGTGGGCAATATAGAAATCACACCTGAAAGCAGATAAAAAGGAGAGACGTTCACTTAACCTTTGCATTGTGTGTCTGTCTGTGCCACACTAAGCATGGACAACAGAAAGAGGAGACGAGAACTGTCTGAGGACCTGAGAACCAAAATTGTGGCAAAATATCAACAATCTCAAGGTTACAAGTCCATCTCCAGAGAACTAGATTTGCCTTTGTCCACAGTGCGCAACATTATCAAGAAGTTTGCAACCCATGGCACTGTAGCTAATCTCCCTGGTCGTGGACGGATGAGGAAAATTGATGAAAGATTGCAACGCAGAATAGTCCGGATGGTGGATAAGCAGCCCCAAACATGTTCCAAAGACATTCAAGCTGTCCTGCAGGCTCAGGGAGCATCAGTGTCAGCGCGAACTATCCGTCGACATTTAAATGAAATGAAACGCTATGGCAGGAGACCCAGGAGGACCCCACTGCTGACACAGAGACATAAAAAAGCAAGACTACAGTTTGCCAAAATGTACTTGAGTAAGCCAAAAGCCTTCTGGGAAAACGTCTTGTGGACAGATGAGACCAAGATAGAGCTTTTCGGTAAAGCACATCATTCTACTGTTTACCGAAAACGGAATGAGGCCTACAAAGAACAAAACACAGTACCTACGGTAAAATATGGTGGAGGTTCAATGATGTTTTGGGGTTGTTTTGCTGCCTCTGGCACTGGGTGCCTTGACTGTGTGCAAGGCATCATGAAATCTGAGGATTACCAAAGGATTTTGGGTCGCACTGTAGGGCCCAGTGTCAGAAAGCTGGGTTTGCGTCCAAGATCCTGGGTCTTCCAGCAGGACAATGACCCCAAACATACGTCAAAAAGCACTCAGAAATGGATGGCAAAGAAGCGCTGGAGAGTTCTGAAGTGGCCAGCAATGAGCCCAGATCTAAATCCCATTGAACACCTGTGGAGAGATCTTAAAATTGCTGTTGGGAAAAGGTGTCCTTCCAATAAGAGAGACCTGGAGCTGTTTGCAAAGGAAGAGTGGTCCAAAATTCCGGGTGAGAGGTGTCAGAAGCTTATTGATGGTTATAGGAAGCGACTGATTTCAGTTATGTTTTCCAAAGGGTGTGCAACCAAATATTAAGTTAAGGGTGCCAATACTTTTGTCCAGCCCATTTTTGGGGTTTTGTGTGACATTATGTCATATTTGCTTTTCTGCCTCTGTTTTATATTTGTTCCAATACATACAAAGGGAATAAACATGTGTATAGCAAAACATGTGTTAATGCAATACCTTTTTTGTGTGAAATACTTGATTTTCAGGAAAAATATCAAGGGTGCCAACAATTTCGGCCATGACTGTACTTATTTAATTATTACAGGTACTTATATATTGAAAAGGGGCAGTAGATCAGAATTATTATGTAAACCTACAAAGCAAGAAGTATAAAATAAGTAATTGGCAAATATGACTGCCCCCATGTATTTCTGGAGTTAAAAAATCTGCATAGAAACATGGTTTTATAAAATACTAACAAACATTTATACCAGGGGTATTTCATTAAATTCACAGAGGTCCAATCAAAACAGCGGAGGTCCAAATCGCATGTTTGTGCAATGAATCCTTCACATCACAGCCCTCCTTCCTCTTGTATCACAATCTCGTTTGTACATTAGTGTCCCCAGTTGCCCCTGCATATCACAATCCCCCTTTTCTATCACAATCCCCAATTTCACATCAGTTTTCCCTTCACAAGAGAAGACATTATGAAGTGCTTTTCAAATGATATTCATTAAAGTCATCAAATGTACTGAGAATTTTCATGTGAGCAATTTTTAGGCAGCTTAACCACTTGCCTACCAGGCACTTATACCCTCTTCCTTACCAGGCCAATTTTCAGCTTTCAGCGCTGCCGCACTTTGATTGACAATTGCGCGGTCATGCAACATTGTACCCATATGAAATTTTGATCATTTTTTTCTCACAAATAGAGCTTTCTTTTGGTGGTATTTAATCGCCACTGGGCGCTTTACTTTTTGCGCTATAAATTAAAAAATGTGCAAAAAATTTGAAAAAAAAAAAAAAAGTTTATTTGTTTCTTTTATAAAATTTTTCAAACAGGTATTTTTTCTCCTTCACTGATTTGCGTTGATGAGGCGGCACTGATGGGCACTGATAGGCGGCACTGATGGGCACTGATAGGCAGCACTAAAGGGCACTGATAGGCAGTACTAATGAGGTGGCACGGATAGGCGGCACTGATAGACAGCACTAATTAGGGGTCACGGATAGGCGGCACTGATATGCAGCACTGATAGGCGGCACTGATAGGTGACACTGATGATGGGTACTGATAGACGGCACTGACTGGCATCACTTCTGGGCACTGACTGGCGGCACTGACTGGCACAACCCCTGGGCACTGACTGGTGGCACTGACTGGCAGCACTGCTGGGCTGCACTGGTGGGTGGCACTGGTGGGCAGCACTGGTGGGTGGGCACAGGTGGGTGGCACTGGTGGGTGGGCACAGGTGGGTGGCACTGCTGGGCACATGTAGGTGGCACTTCTGGGCACAGGTAGGTGGCACTGCAGAGTGGCACAGGTGGGGGCACTGCTGGGCACAGCTGGGGGCACTGCTGGGAACGGGTGGGCGGGGCTAGTGGGCGCACTGCTGGGCGGAACTTGCGGGTGTCACTGCTGGGCACCGATCATCAGGGCACTGATCATCAGTGCCCTGATGATCGGTGCCGATCCCCGCTCTGACAACTGCCGGTTCTCGGCAGTACTTTCCTCACGATCTGACAGCGTGAGGAAAGTGCAGCCGAGAACCTGCACTTGCATTTCCCTGTGATCAGCGTGTCATTGGACACCGCTGATCACGTGGTAAAAGGCCGGTGGGATCGGCCTTTCACCACATCACGTGATCAGCTGTGTCCGTAGGACACAGCGATCATGGAGATCGCCGGGTGCGCGCCCCCTGGGGCGCGCAGGAGAGCGCGTTCTGGGAGGACGTCATATGACGTCCACTCAGAACTGGCCGGCCGCGGTGAAGCCGTCATTCGGCTATGCGCGGTCGGCAAGAAGTTAAGGTTTAATGACGTGAAGTCATCAACCAACCGTGTTGTGGTTATGTTATCATAAGCATTTTGAAACAGGTAGCAGGTCAGGTATACAGTAAAGCATCATGGTTAAAGGAAACCAAGCTTAAAATATAAACTGAACCCTCCTATTCTTTTCAGCAAAGGAAGCTGCCATCTTAGCCTCTGTTTGATCTGCCATGGTGCAGCAAATGTGATAATTTGTGACTTCAGCCGATTTGGTTAAGAGCACAAGCAAATGTGACAGCTAGCAATGCAAAAAATTTAACTGTTTTGGTTTTTATTAACCATTAAATCAATGGGTTTAGTTCTTCTTTAAACAGAGGTGGGAAACTAACAATGAGAAAGATTTTGACTCCAAGTTTCGGCAAGTTCCAGACCATATGACGTTCCAATTATTAAAGTGGTCAGAATTAAAGATGGGTGAACAGGCAGGAATTTTAATGCAGAAGAGACATGCTTTGTCTCTTCTACATTAACGTTACTTACCTGCCTGTCTGTCCTTGTACAGTGAGCCGAGCATGTGCAGCTCACTGTACAAATCCGGGAATGCTGAATCTAACTAAACTCCTATGCATGCACGGGAGTGATGCCATACCCGCCCGGCCAATGACAGCAGCCGGCTACCCGGGTACCAGTCTCCCAATGTCTGGGCAGGGAGCTTGAGGTTGCCGCATCGCTGTAGCCAAGGTGAGTATAGTTCTGCTTTAAGGACTATGAATTTTACAGGGAAGAAAGGCTATTAAAAAAAGAAAAATTAACAGTTATTTTACAAATTTGATGCAATACCACACTATTGCTTTTCAGATATAAAGAATTAACAATTTGGACAAGGAAGCAAAAATTGCAGTTCTTTAAACAGAGAGCTCCAACTTGATATGACTGAAGGACTCATTTTTGAAAAGAAGAAATTCTTTAAAAAAAGATAAAGAGTGTTTTTAACCTTGAAGGCCACCTAACAATAAAGATGATTTTTGTATAGAAAAAAAAATTCTTTCTACTTTGTGAATATTCAGAGAATCTGTAAATCATAAAGCTTGCACAAAATAGAATCAGGAGATGTTTCTTCTACATGTTCAAACATGTCAACAACTTAGCATGAAAAGAAATAATGACATGCTTTTGCTTTATATTACTATACACCATGGTGTGTTAATAATTTGTTATTTGTATATAATAATAACTCCCTTTTTACTTCATTACTATGGTGCAGCAACTTCCAACCTTGAATTTTGTTAAAGATGACTGCAAGCAAAGAGACCTTTTTGACCCATGTAACAGGCAGGATGACAAAGAAAAGAGACTTTTTCACAGAATACATAGCTTGTTATCTTTTGAGTATCAGGGAAAGATAAAACTCTTGCAAGCCACTGTAGGCCACAGCTACAGCTCATTGTGTTATAAGGTATTGAACTTGTAAACTTGGTTTTCTCTGCCTCAATGCCTTAAAGGGTAACAGCATTAAAAATATAGCAATAAAAAAATCAGCATATGCAATTGCTACACAAGCCACATTGTAATTGAATGTTATTAAAATTATTTTTCCTTTTTGATCTGCACTGTAATATTTTGTAAAGCTCAATGCAATAAGTCTACCTGGAGGCATTCTGTACATGGCTGGTGTACAGTTCTTCCCCACAAATTTAATTTCCTGCTTGTGTGATTGACTTATTGATTTTCCTAGAAGTCTGCACTAAGATACAACTTAGATTTTAGGCATCCCCTGCAAATTTTAGTTTGGGTGAGATACTCCCCAAGGGCTAAATACTTCTAAAGGGATGCTGACACTGCAAGGTGTCATCAGAACATGAAGAATGCACCAATTGATTGTAATAAACCAGTCACTCCCATTCAGAATCCGTATCTAAAGAACATGGTGGAACAAATATCTTTTTCTTCGCAGCAGAAACAAAGTAGGACCCTACAAGTTTGTTAAAATCCTTGCAATGTACATTTATCACCCAGAGGGTAATGTTTTTCTTGACAAAAGTGGAGTCATCCTTTAAAACTAATCTCAACTCAGCAATAAAAAAATGTGTAAATTGTGACTCCCCCTTCCCCACTGCACAGCAGAAGTTCAATGCTTGTTGAGTCTAAGGGGTAAGAAGTAAGCAGAAATACTTACTTTGCTCTTTGTTCCACCCCCCAGAATGTACATGGGCTCTCAACACCCTAATGTACATGTCATGCATTATACATGTTGATGCTGGAGAAGCTATGACTGTGGGATTGATTGTACAGTGGGAGGAAGCCTGTGAGAGTGGGGAATATTATGTCTGCCTATTCCTTATCTCATGACTAAATTAACATTTAACCCTTGCTGTGTTTACTCAGGAGGTGGGGAGTGGATACAATACACCAGTATTTTATTACTAAATAGAGTTCAGTTTTAAAGAATGTGTTTTTTTTTCAGAGCTTACTTTTATCCTTAGGGCTCAGTTACACCACTGCATTGTGATAGAGATACAGCAAGTGTTCACACTGTCCCAAATATGCAGGGAAAGGGTTTTCATTATAATCGATGAAGCTCTTGTCGTTAGTGTTGCATTAAGGTGAAGTGTGGTGTGCTTCTGAAAATTCTGCTTGCTGCATCTTTTCTAAGGTTCTTGAAAAACACACATAACAGAATAATCAATAGCAATGCATTCAAAATGCACTCAAAATGTAATAATGTTTTTATTTTTGGTCCTTTGAGTCACATATTCATGACTTCATAGGGTTTGCAGAAATAAAATTGGGAAAAGGGAGAAAAATGCATGTAAAACATGTATAGTATGAAGATCGTATTGCATTAAAGTGATACTAAAGTCTAATTTAAAAATAGAAATAAAGAAGAGGTCATGCGTACCTGCTCTGTGCAGTGATCTTGCACAGACAGCACCATCTTCTGGCAGTCCCCATCCAGAAATGTCACCTTCTCCTTCTCCAGGTGCCTCCTTAACAAGCCGGGTGCTAAGGAGCCACTCATGCTTGTGCTCTCCTGAGCATCCATAGACACACACAGTGCTGGTAAGCCACACACCCCCACTCCTCACATAGGTTTGACTGACAGCAGCAGGAACCTATAAATCTGCTGTCCACAGTTTCTCCTGTGAAAGCAGGAAGTGAGGGGAACTGGGCTGGAACCAGAGACAGTGCTGGAGCAGTGACAGGAGCTGGTAAATTTTAACCACTTCCTGCCCGGCCAATAAATATAAACGGCCGGAGGGGAGCAGTGCACGGCGCTCACCATTTTAGCCTGTGCGCACTCCCTGGGAGTGCGCGGCACCACGATCCGGTGCCCGCTGTGTCCTCCAGACACCGATCGCTGTACGGGACCTCTGTGTGAGGTCCCAATCATGTTGGCCAATCAGTGATCACATGAATAGTAGTAAACAAGATGTCACTTCTAACATCATTGCTTACTACGTGTGAAATCTGTGAATGATCACAGAGATCACATGATACAAGGCTATTCACAACAGCCTTGTACCATGTGACAAGCTGTAACCAGTCACAGCTCTCACGTATTTCTCAATGGCTGCAAGAATGCAGCCAGAGAGAAAGAGAAATGGTTGCTTTTACAGCCTTTATCCGTGTAAAAGCAATTAGTGTAAAAAAAAAAAAAAGAAAAAAAACTTCATCACCCCCCAGAAGTAGTACAGTGTCACTATGGTGATACTGTATTGCTAGGGTGACAGTATGTAAAAAAAAAACCCATAAATAATAATATAAAAACAAATTAAAAATGTAAAACAAATTTTGAAAATGTATAATTTTTGGTTATAAACTAATTTGGGTTATTTTTTTTTACTAAAAAGATAACTGAATAAATTTTGGCCAAAATTTATGAAAAAAAAATTATTTATTTGCAAAATTATATAAGAAAAACTTTTTTTCAAAATGTTTTTGCTTTTTCATTTATATAGCAAAAAAAATAAAAATCCCAGAGGTGAATAAATACCACCAAAATAAAGTTTTATCTGTTTCAAAAAGAATGCTAAAAAATTCATATGGATACAGTGTTGCATGACCGTGCAATTGTCATTCAAAGTGTGACAGCGCTGACAGCTGAAAATTGGCCTGGACAGGAAGAGGGTAAAAGTGTCCGCACTTGAAATGGTTAAGGAATAGAGGGAGCTAGGAAAGATAGTAGGGTGTTTTTTACCTTGCAAAGAATAGATTAAGATAAACATTAAATTTAGACTTTAGAACCACTTTAAATTTAACTGCAATGCATTGAAAATGCACACATCATAACATAACACAAATGAGTTTTTGCTTAGAGTTCACACTACACTCCATTCCAGTGCATTTTTTATGTGGTTTGCTTTGTTCCTGTCCAGTTCTTTACAGAAAAAAGCAGTATGTTCTACGTTTTCTCTGCACTGGAACGCACTGGAACAGACTGCATTGGTGTGAACTAGGGTCATTGGAACACATGGAAAACACTATGCCTGCATTTTTTGGGCAGCACTGGCATCTGGAGTGAACCACCCTTAAAAATCTGTTACAAAAGGTACCTGTATTGCTGACAAACAGGAGTTTCAGACACATTCACTAGTAGCCTGGAAGCAGTGTATTTACATCATTTCTTCCTGCAAAGGGCACTAAAAGAAAGATGAGCTAGACAGGCCATTTAGTCCAATGCAAAAGTAACTTTTTTAGTAGCAAAACCATTTGGGAAAAAAATGTGCAAACACAAGATTGTTATTTCTTTCCAAACAGTAACAACATCACGGTAATTGTTCTTGCCTTCCTTTTTCTCCTTTTTTACTAGCAGAAGACATTTACTCATTGGAGACTTTCAGTCTTAATCAGTAAAAGCAGAGTCTTTTCTAAATATCAATATTGCTTCACTAAAAAAAGAAAGCTTTCTCCCTGCAAGGTAAAAGCATTATGAAAGGCTTACTTTGAAACAAAGCCATCCGTGCTGTCACCGCTGCAAAGTAGCATTGCCACCTCATCCCTCTAAAAACGAACGCATATTAATTATATAGGTTCTGAGGCTAAGTTAATGCACTCAAGGCACTAAGTAAGTTTAATTGCCACCTTAGTTAGCCACAGAACCTGTGTATTTAATATGTGTTTGGTTTTAAAGGGATGAGGTGGTAACCCTACTGCAGAGGCATCCATCCAGGACCAGAGGCCATAGGGCACACCAGGCATTTGCCCGGAGGGCTGGGGCCGCCGGACCGCATGGCCTAAGAAGAACGGCCTGTTGAATACTAGATAGTGTTAACACAGACCTCAGCTGCCGCTCACCTCTCACTGTGCGGCTATGCATAAAGAAGGGCTGACAGGGGGAGCTCCAACTGCAAACAGGAAGTACCTGCAGGGAATACACACCTGTAGGGCCTGCCGCTGCAGATACAGTGAAGGAACATTGGAGCCTCTCTTCTTCATCGCCCGGCACATTGTGACAGCCAACAGTCCTGCTCTGTAGCATCAGTGCGGGGGTGGGTTGGGCAGTCTCTTTGCTGGATGGGATGTCTCTTTGCTGGATGGGATGTCTTTTTGCTGGATTGGAATGTCTCTTTGCTGGATATGATGTCTCTTTGCTGGATGGGATGTCTCTTTGCTATATGGGGAATTCTCTTTGCTATATGGGTGTGTCTCTTTGCTGGGTGGGATGTCTCTTTGCTGAATGGGATATCTCCTTGCTGGATTGGACTGTCTCTTTGCTGGATGGGATGTCTCTTTGCTGGATGGGATGTCTCTTTGCTAGATTGGGCTGTCTCTTTGTTGGATGGGATGTCTCTTTGTTGGATGGGATGTCTCTTTGCTGGATTTTGATTCTCTTTGCTATATGGGGATGTTTCTTTGCTGGATGGGATATCTCTTTGCTGGACTGGATGTTTATTTGCTGGATGGGATGTCTCTTTGCTGGATTGAGATGTCTCTTTGCTATATGCGTATTCCTCTTTTCTGGACAGGATGTCTCTTTGCTAGATTGGGATGTCGCTTTGTTGGATGGAATGTCTCTTTGCTAATGGGAATGTATCTTTGCTAGATTGGGCTGTCTGTTTACTGGATTTGACTGTTTCTTTGCTGGATGGGGATGTATCTTTGTTAGATTGGGCTGTCTGTTTACTGGATTTGGCTGTTTCTTTTTTGGATGGGGATGTCTCTTTGTTGGATTGGGATGTCTCATTGCAGGATTTGGCCATCTCTTTGCTGAATATATAGGGGTTGTGATTAGATTAGACTGTGATTAGAGGAAAAAGGGGCATGACTGCAAGGGTCACTGTGATGGGGGGCTGTGATTTCTAGGGGCATTGTAATGTAAAGGGACACTGTGATATAAAGGGGACTGCACTGTAAAGGGGCACTGTAATCAATACAGTGCCCCTTTACAGTGCAGTCCTCTTTATATCACAGTGTCCCTTTAAATTACAGTGTGGAGGACTGACTTTATGAATATTTCATCACCAACCGCCCCTGCGAATGATGGCTATAGCATGGTTGTGCAATCCTGGGAGGGCATCATATGATGTCCTCCCAGAACACGCCGTCCCACACAACCACAGCCAATCACAGCAGCCTTTTACCTTGTGATCAGATGTGTCTAATGGCATGGAAAATACAGTTGCCGGTTATGGGCTGCACTTTCCTCATGCTGTCACAGCGTGAGGAAAGTACTGCCGATAACCAGCAATTGTCAGAGAACAGATCGGTACTGATCATCATTGCCCTGAAGATCAGTGCCCAGCAGTGCCACCCACCTGTGCCCATCAGTGCCCTGCAGTGCTGCCAAGCAGTGCCACCAACCTGTGCCCATCAGTGCCCAGCAGTGCCACCAACCTGTGCGCAGCAGTGCCTAGCAGTGTCACCGACCTGTGCCCATCAGTGCCACCCACCAGTGCACAGCAGTGCCCCCATCAAGGCCACCCATCAGTGCTGCCCAGCAATGCTGCCCATTGGTGCCCAGCAGTGCCCAGCAGTGCTGTCAGTCAGTGCCACCCTTCAGTGCTGTTCATCAGTGCCACCTATCAGTGCCCATCAGTGCAGCATTGTCAGTGCTGCCTCATCAGTGCCAGCTCATCAGTGCCGCCTATCAGTGCCCATCAGTGCTGCCTATCTGCACCACCTCATCAGTGCCCATCAGTGCTGCCTATCAGTGCCCATCAGTGCTGCCTATCAGTGCAGACTCATCAATCAGTGAAGGAGAAAATGTACCTGTTTGCAAAATGTTATAATAAAACCAAAGAAAAACTTTTTTTTTGCTATTTTTTTGTTTATAGCAGAAGAAATAAAACACCCAGCAGTGATTAAATACCACCAAAAGAAAACTCTATTTGTGTGAAAAAAAAAGCTAAAAATGTCATATGGGTACAATGTTGCATGACTGCACAATTGTCATTCAAAGTCAAACAGTGATAAAAACTGAAAATTGGCCTGGACACGAAGGTGGTATAAGTGCCTGATAGGCAAGTGGTCCAACTCCACGTTAAAAAAAAACACAGCCAGTGGCCCACAGTCATAGTGTTTAAAAATAAAAAAGCAGCACTAGCTGCAATGCTCATCTCCATACCAGTGCTGTCCCTCAAACACTTACCACTCCCTAATACAGGGATGCTTATCTGCTGTTGTGGACATGAGGCAAGTCATCACATAAAACTGGGCTCACATACTCCAAGAAGTATGTGAGCACTATTCTTTTTAAGAGGATGGACTGCCCACCACTGCTGCCAGGGTAGAAATGAAAGGGCCCATGACATCACTGGCACTGGCATCACATGGCACCATCTGTTTCTTGTATGGTTCCTGGAGATGAGATTACAAAAGAGGAAAGCAATTGGAGATCTAGAGGCGGTTCTTGCTTTGACATATAGGGACGGAGACAACTACTGCCCCAAGATTAATTAAACATAATATATCCACTTGTAACCCATGGGTCTAACTATCTGGTGAGTTCCCTTCACGAGTATGGTTGAAGTACAACACAGGGAAAGAGTGTTGTGGAGCACTCTGTTTATAGATTGAAACACTTTGATACATTTTGGAAAATTGGAGAGTACTTTGATACAAGCTGAAGTACTTTGACATTAATTGGATTGTTGTACAGCACTTTGATACAAACTGGACATTATTGTGGATCTATGGTAAATATTTTACGTTTCACTGATTGAATGCACCAATCACTCTACTATCACAGGAGATAATGTTTAGGAGATATATGATTTGGAAAAGCACTGATTATTGTAGAGACAAAGATAATTATTTGTTATAGGGAGCAATTATACCATTGTACTCACTTTTTTAATGGTACCAGTGTGCATTTGCAGTTATCCAAATCTTGAGCTATAAAGGAGTCCAGCCTTACCTCTCAAAGATTACTTGATTTTTTTATTATTTACTTGTACATTTTTCTTGTCAATTCAGAAATGTCAAGATAAGTTTCAAACTGTAAGGCTGTCCTTTCTTTTGCCTGGGCTCAGTGTTGATAGCAGACCCTCATAAGACTGTCATATACCAACATTGCTGTTAGGGTTAGAGGGAGAGAATACAACTATATAGTTACACGTAGCTATATATCTGAAGAGTAAGCCTGCACTATTATAACTGAAGGGGGCTATACCTATTCTTACAAATGCCCATCCTTCTGCCATGTTTTTTTAATGAGAGTTTTATGGTGTTAAAATCATAGTAAGTTTTTAAACACTTTCAGCAGCGGGATTCAACCACTTACTGAGTATGCAGCCTCTGTATCTTTGAATCCTTGTCTATGTTCCAGTTTAAAGATAAATTCCAGCCTAAATCTAACTATACTTAACCCCTTTGCGCCGGCACCTCCTGGCCCTTTAAGAGGTTTCAGAAGGCGGGAGGCAGGGCGGGGTCCCCAATGTCAGTGAACGGCGGCTGCAGGGAAGAGGAGAGATCTCTTGACAATGTCTGGAAATTCTAAGAGCTATGACATCACCCATAGTTTTCCATGTCCCAGCCATTGCGGGTGCTCCCACCTCTCCCCTGCAGCTGCCACTCACTGACATAGGGAGTGAGTGCTGTGGGATCACAATGATGCAATAGGTAGCGGGAGGGATGGAAGGAACATCCTTAATCAAAGTTAATTTTAGGCTAGAATTCTACATTACGCTGGTGCCATGCCCCAGGTTTCCTTTTTCAGGGTAGCTTCTTTGTCTTGCAGCATGCTATGAAGCTATCCCTGCATGCGGGAACTTGAGCTGTAGCTGATACACACAAAATTAGTAAAACAAAAAACAGAAAAATACTGACCCAAATATCAGTTCATAAAGAATGACTTAAGTGTGGATGCTAGAATCATTGATTGGGTTTCCTCAAGATAAATCAAGGAATAATAAACTCTAAATATATAATAGGCAGCACTACAAACAGCTATCAATTCAAATTTCATGTATTTACTGTATGAAAGGAAGCATCATATAAAGACATACCAATAAATTGTAGTACATGTGGGGAGATCTTGTGCATGCACTACAATTTATTGTACGTCTTTATATGATGCTTTCTTTCATAAATACAAAACATTTGAAAAGCTAGCTGCTTGGAGTGCGGCCTATTATTTATTTAAACTAGAAATTTATCTCCCTACACTGTGTATATTAATAGACACACACAGCCCTGTAGGCTAGACCCTCCCCTGCTCCTCCCTCCTGCCCCTCTTCCCTTCTTCACTAACTAACAAAATGACTGGAGATTGCACTTTCCACTGTTAAAGTGGTTGTAATGGCAGATGGTTTTTTAACTTCATGCATTTTATGCATGAAGGTAAAAAAAACTTTCTGTGTGCTGCTCCTCCCACAGCCCCCCTCTCGATTCAGCAATGTGCATGAGAGCCTTGACTGTCCCGGGACTCCCACTCCTCATTGGCTGAAATACAGCCACTCACAGCCAGTGAGCCAATGAGGAGAGAGCAGAGCGGGGAGGGGCCGAGCCCCGGCTCTATGTGTTTTATGGATTTATAGAGCTGGACTTGAAAGAAAGCACATACCAGTGTCCCCATAGCAAGCAGTTCTCTACTGGGGGCATTGGTCAAGGGGGAGGAGACAGGAGCATCGGTGGGGGACCTGAGAAGAAAAGGATTGGGTGCTTCTCTGTGCAAAACCACTACACAGAGCAGGTATATATGACAAGTTTGTTTGTTTTTAAAGCCGAACCTTTAATACCACTTTAATTCTTCCCTGCAAAGACTGAATGTTCTGGGAAGCAGCACTGAGAGAGCAGTAATTAGCAGCATTGAAAGTTGTAAGCTGCAAGTCCTGAGGTAAGAATTTTAACAAATTGTTTACTAGGGAATGTTTATTATATTATGCTCATTGAGGGGTTATTACATCTTTAAATTCATAGAAGCAATATGTTTCAACGAGTCTGGGATACTGTAGACTTTAGTAATGTGGGCTTCTGTCTGTAATGCATTCATAAATCATACTACTTTGTACAGCAATAATTTAACATATTCAAATGAAGCCAATTAGTGTTAAAAATCTCCAACCTGCACATTGGCTCTTTGTGAATATGTGACAAATTGATTGATTAAAGGTGTGTGGAAGATGAACAAAAAGGCCAGAAAAATTGGTTAGATTTTTCCTAGCAGAGCAGCATGGTAGAAAAGACATCCATCCTCCTAGGACATTAGCAGAAAACTGAGGCATGCTTGTATTAGAAGGGGTTATTCTGGGATGGCCCACATTTTTTTGTTTGCCAGTGTCCAGTTCTCTGTAGGTGGCAGTATAACCCAAAAGTATATGGCTTCCTATGTCCTTCAATGGAAGAGAAAAATACATTTATTATATCCAGTGTCACACACGTGCTGAGTTGTTGTGAAGCTTTGTGTGCTGCAAGTTTTTAGTTTTTATGCAAAAGGTAACATTTATGATAAAAGCATAGTGAAGCATGAACTGGAATTCTTACCAACTGGAGGAAGGAGCATTTTTTCCTACACTTACCTCATATGTATATTGTGTAAGTCAGTAATTTACATTCACCTCATCTGCCTGTATAAAAGAGGGTGGAGTACCATTGAAAGGAGAATGAAGATTTTCAGCTCTACAGCTATGCTACTTTTATGAAATGTCATTGCCAAATCAAATGTATTCACAATGTTAGCTTCATGGTCTCCTATCACCCTCAAAACTGAATGTAACCCTTGCAATTGTTTTAATTTCAGAAAACATAGAATAAAGTATACCTATACATTACCCTTGTAGAGTAAATCAACAAAGTTTAATGTCACAAACGTGCGCCTCAGAGATGGACGTGGTTCAACCATTTTGTTAGGCATCTCCATTTTCTCCCCTCATCTTTCCACCCCTCCCTCTCACTGAGAGGAGACATCTGGCCAGTGTGTGTATGTGTACTGTTTATGGGTCAAGGCAGATGAACACTTCTCAAATCAATTTCTCCCCTATGTCTCATATCTTGGAATATGAGAGACTTACATAAAAAACGGACACCTCGTCAGATGGGCAATGAGAAGGCGAATAGTTTGACGGGTCACTCGCTTATCTCGGACCATCAGGGGAGCCGAAACATAGAAGTCGTCAACCGTGCAATATATAATTTCATAATTCATATCTAAATAATCCTCAGACTTGTCTGCATAATAATATAACTGTGGGTGGACTGTCGCTTGTGCAGATGGAAAGTTATAGACCAGAATATGAATTAGGAAAGATGTTGGTTCCAGTTTATGGTTCTGCCTGATGATCCTTCCCTAAACAGGGGATTGGTCTTTCACTTCAGAACCACCCCCTGCTGGGAAACTTTAAAACAGGCTGCCAAGCCTAAGGAAGTTTAAGTTAAAGACATCTCCCATTCCTAACATCAATATACCACCTGGGAAGACCTTTCGCTCTGAAAGGTGATCTGCTTCCATCCAAGGCTTAAGGGCAAGTAACTTAACCCTTTAACTTCTCCCTGTTATCTCTTTGCTGTGCTGTTTTCTATGTGTATATATATATATATATATATATATATGTGTATATATATATATATATATATATCTTACACAGTGTTCCAAATTATTATGCAAATTATATTTTTCTCATTTACCTAAATAATTGATGTAAATAACAGTCAGCATAATTCTCATGTTATCAACTATTAAGAGTACAATTCAAATTTTATTGAACAAACCTCCTAATGATAACAGTATTTTTTTTAAACATAAAAAACTTACAATGCACTGTTCCAAATTATTACGCACAGTAAGTTTCAAAACACTTTATAGGTTGTAAAGAACTAAAAATTTTAACTTTTTAAACATTTTAACAGGTCACGTTACATTTTAACATAGGACCCTTTATTTGATAGCAGCTTCACAAGTCTTGCATCCATTGAACTTGTGAGTTTTTGGACAGTTTCTGCTTGAATTTGTTTGCAAGATGTCAGAATAGCCTCCCAGAGCTGCTGTTTGGATGTAAACTGCCTCCCACCCTCATAGATCTTTTGCTTGAGGATGCTCCGAAGGTTCTCAATAGGATTGAGGTCAGGGGAGGATTGAGGCCACACCATGACTTTCTCTCCTTTTATTCCCATAACAGCCATTGATGCAGAGGTATTCTTTGCAGCATGAGATGGTGCATTGTCATGCATGAAGATGATTTTGTTACGGAAAGCATAGTTCTTCTTTCTGTACCAGGGAAGAAAGTGGTCAGTCATAAACTCCACATACTTTGCAGAGGTCATCTTTACACCTTCGGGACCCTAAAGGGGCCGACCAGCTCTGTTCCCATGATTCCGGCCCAAAACATGACTCCACCACCGCCTTGCTGACATTGGAGCCTTGTTGGAACAGGGTGGCCGTCCACTAACCATCCACTACTCTATCCATCTGGACCATCCAGTGTTGCACGGCACTCATCAGTGAACAGGACTGTTTGAAAATTAGTCTTCATGTATTTTTCTGCCCAATGCAGCCATTTCTGCTTGTGAGCATTGGTTAGTGGTGGCCGAATAGAGGGTTTATGCACAGTTGCAAGACTCTGGAGGACTCTACACCTTGATGTCTGTGGGATTCCAGAGGCACCAGCAGCTTCAAATATCTGTTTTCTGCTATGTAATGGTATTTTAGCAGCTGCTCTCTTGATCCGATGCATGGATCTGGCAGAAATCTTCCTCAATGTGCCTTTATCTGCACAAACCCATCTGTGCTCTGAATCAGCCACAAATCTCTTAATAGTGCAATGATCACACTAAATTTTTGTGAATCATCTAATGTTTTCATACCACGTCCAAGGCATTGAACTATTTCACTCTTTTTGGCAGCAGAGAGATCCTTTTTCTTCCCTGTATTGCTTGAAAATGGTGCTCTGCTTAATAATGTGGAACACTGTCCTTTAGTAGTTTTTCCTTAAATTGGGCTCACCGGCCAATCTAATTATCACAGGTGTCCGAGATTGTTTTCAGTGATCAAAAGAGCCCTGACACACAATGCCATCCATGAGTTACCCTGAAAAACAAAATATTTAATCTTTGTGACACTTAAATAGAATTTGCATAATAATTTGGAACGCGGTGTAGTTACATCTTCTCTGTAAATATTTTTACTGCACCTGTTTGACCCTTTTAGTAATAAATCTTTCTTCTGAAAGTGTTGAACTGTTTCTATAACTCTTAATTGCAATTTACGAATCCCTGCCTTTAAAGAGACGCTACTGTTGGTTTAACTCTCTGTATAGCCGGCCTGTGTCAATGACCGGGTTATGCGGACGATTATTTCAATTATTATAGTGTTATAGTGATATTGCGAGTTTCCTCTTTCTCTGAACAAAAAAGAGGTGGTGGCAGTGTGAAGGGGTTTTTGCGTAATTAACCTGACCCAGTAACAATCTATTCAGGCTGCTGGCACATCGATCGGTACCCATTAGCTGGAAAATCATTGAGCAGGGTGCAGCTGGGTGTGGCATTGTTACGCACGTCACATCGCGGTTGTAGATCGGTTAGCCCTTCGGTCACGAGTTTGGTGAGAAGGTCTGACGCCACGATCGTGATATTTAATGCATGCATACTCATGCATACTCATCATTCCTTTGCTCTGTTTAGTTGCTGGGAATGAAAGAAATTTTAGATGCTTTCTAATGTGGAGGAGCAAGTGACTCACTTATGTTCATCTCATGTATAGGTGCTAGTGCTTGGTAGTTGGGTAATGACTTCACTTAGAAGTAAAGGATAGTCATTCCTGTGATGTCTGTAGGAGTGTTCTGTTGTCCTTATTGCTACTGACCACTATTGATTTAATTATTTGGGAGGATTGTCCTGCTACTGACCACCAATTATATTGTAACTGGGTGTTAGGACATCTTAAGTGGGGGTCTTGTCTTTTGGTTGCAGGGTAACAGGCTTTGTTATAAATAGTCAGGTGGGTAGAGCTAGGGCAAGAGAGTTTGATCCATAGAGTCAATGGAGAGAGAGGTTCCCATGAAAATGGGCTACAAAAAGGGACTACCTTACACTCTGTGAATACCCTTTTGGGGAAAATGTCCTCCAACTGGAAACTAGAGTTACCTGGAAAGATAGTGTAGGTGTAACCAATATAAGAGAGATGTAAAGTGGTTGTATACCTCAGACATTAAATATGAACAAAGCATATCCCTCTATAGTGTGTGCTTCTCTCAATCCAGAGCATTAAATGTCAGTTCTATTGGCTGCCTCATTCCTCTGCTATCTGCATGAGTCACTTCTGATGAGTTTTCCTGACACCAAGAGAAATATGGTGACTGGGGAGGACACAGCCTCAGCTCTGTTCCTGTGTGCTGTGTGAAGGGCTTATGTCCCTACCCTCCAATCAGCTCTCAGAGCTCTCCTCACTGAACTCTGCAGTGTGTAATTTCATATCTCCACCCCCTGCTTTCTAACAGCTCAGGCAAAATGGAATTTATAAATGCTGGACTTTGAATGGATTTAGAGAAGAGATTTCAGATACATACTTATATAGGAGGATGTTTAAAGAACACCTGAGTCACCCTGAAAGAAGGAAAACATTTATTTATTGAATCTTGTTTAAGCCTCTGAGGTGAAGAAGTTTCTGCAGGCTCTGTACAGCGAGGTTTGGTGTTACTGGCTGTTTTGTCCTAGAAAAAGGAATAAGTGTGTGCTGCATTTTCTACTTTCCAATGCCACTCACTATTGTCCCGTGTCTCCCCTGATCTTTATCCTATCAGTCAGATCCCTCCTAAAACACATTAGAGATAACCCAGATATCTCAGACTACCTCTAACCAAAAATAGAAGCCACACAGACAATTTGTTGACATGACCTTACCCTTCCTAAACAACTGGCAGAGGAGTATAGCTCATTACCCTATTTCAAGATAAATATATAAATGTCAGAAGCCTTGATCATCTCCATTCCCCACAGCCAAACTCAAACTTATCCAGTCTAACTTTCCCTAAAAATGGGACATCACTAATCCAGATTACCCTAGTTCTAGAAACACATTTTGTGTTAAAGTGGAACTAAACCCACTGTTTTAACTGTTTCCCAAAACAGTTCAATTCTAAGGTGTCGTGAATGATAAGTTTCACAAATACTAGTGTGCTTATACTAGCTCTCAATCTATAAATCAAAAGTCTGGTGTTATAGCTAATCATACATGCAGCACCCAGGCAACTGCGGGTCAAACAAAAGCTAAGATTATTATTATTATTATTACTACGAGTTTATATAGCGCCAAAGGGTTTGCTCAGCGCTGTACAATAGGGGGGACAATACATGGCACAGTACAACAACAACAAACAACGTACGAGGGGTAAGAGGGCCCTACTCTTACGAGCTTACAATCTAGGAGGCAGTTTACCTGGCTATGAAGGATAGGAGGGTTTAGTTTTGCTTTAATTTCATCCCCTTCCTCAAGATCAGCCTTTAGGACCTCCAAAAATTGGATAAAATTCTCATCTTGGTTTAGGAGAAAAAGTGTAAAAACATTGAATATGCTACCTAGATTATTATAACTCTTCCAGGCCATTCCACTGCTCATTCCCAAATACTTCCCCTGTGCCCTCTGAACAGGATTTCTTTCTAATGGGGCAAAAAAACACCATAGACAAAACTGATCCTTGCTCACCTTTCCCAAACTATACCATCCTTTTCCCAACCCAATTTAGGGTGGCCCCCTCTCGCAATTACAACAAGCCCTGGCACAGCTTCCCCTGTTTTCGTTAAATCACTCTAACCAAACACTCCTTCACACATACCTCCTTTCCCCCCGCACACTAAAGCATCCCATAGATAATGCAATTTGTCTTCCTTCCACATTGGGTGGAAGGAATGAAAATTGCCTGATTCCCCCATCAACACTGTCAGTGTTGATGGAGGAACCCCTCCCGAAGCATTATTGTGTCCTGCCAGCAGGGAGCCTTCCACCCCAGTAGAACACAATGATCAATTCTGGTGGCTGTAGCCACCAGCAGTGATCAAATAAAAAGAATATGACAGGCTGGTTGTACTGAAGTCAATCAATGGATTGACTTCAGTACAAACAGCTTGCCTATAGATGGACTGGATCTTGGCAGATCTCTGCTGAACCATCTGAGATTTGATCCATCTATAGCATATGTGTCAAACTGGTGGCCCTCCAGCTGTTGCCAAACTACAAGTCCCCCTTCACCCTCACTCAGCTACCCCCTCATCACCCCTCTCCCACGGCCCCACCACTGCTCTGACCTCCTCTTCCACCCCACCCTACATTCCTCATACTGAAGCTCCCCCAACACTCCACACCTTTGACCTTACTACCATCGAGGAAGTCTCCAAGATCCTCTCTGATGCCCGCCTCACCACCTGCCCCCTCGACCCTATCCCCTCACAACTCCTACGACCTTCCTCCTCCTCCATCCTACGCTCCCTCACCCACATCTTCAATCTCTCCCTCTCCTCAGGCACTTTCCCCTCCCCTCTGAAACATGCACACATCACCCCCATACTTAAAAAGCCCTCCCTGGACCCCAATGACCCGAACAACCTCAGACCCATCTCCCTGCTCCCATTTACATCTAAACTCCTCGAGCGCCTAGTCTACACCCGCCTATGCTCTCACCTCAACGACAACAACCTCCTTGATCCCCTACAGTCCGGCTTCCGTCCCCTACACTCCACCGAAACTGCCTTACTCAAACTCTCCAACGACCTGCTAACCGCCAAAGCTAATGGCCACTATTCAGTGCTCCTACTCCTTGACCTCTCTGCGGCCTTCGACACAGTCGACCACCCCCTTCTCCTCAAAAAACTACACTCCCTCGGCCTCAGAGATTCTGTTCTCTCCTGGCTCTCATCCTACCTGTCACAACGCTCCTTCAGCGTTACCTATAATGCTACCACCTCCCCCTCACTCCCCCTCTCTGTTGGGGTCCCTCAAGGCTCTGTCCTTGGGCCCCTTCTCTTCTCCATCTATACCTCCTCCCTTTGCCAACTCATACACTCTCACGGCTTCAACTACCACCTCTATGCCGACGACACACAAATCTATCTCTCAACCCCCCACCTCACCCCCTTGGTCTCAGCCCGAATCACACACCTACTGAGCGACATATCAGACTGGATGTCGCTCCACTTCCTTAAATTGAACCTCTCCAAAACCGAGTTTCTTGTCTTCCCCCCAGCCCGGACACCACCCCCCATTGATTTCTCCATCACATCCAACAACGCTACCATCAAACCCGCCCTGCAGGCCAGAGTACTGGGTGTCATTCTGGACTCCAACCTATCCTTCCAGCCCCAAGTCCAATCTTTAACAAACTCGTGCAGACTCCACCTCCGCAACATCGCCAAAATCCGCACGTTCCTAACCCCAGAAACCACTAAACAGCTCATCCACTCCCTCATCATATCACGACTCGACTACTGCAACTCCCTCCTCACTGGCCTGCCTCGCCGCTGGCTATCCCCTCTTCAGTCCATCCTGAACACGGCTGCCAGACTCATTCACCTTTCCAACCGCACTGTCTCCGCCACCCCCCTCTGCCAATCCCTCCACTGGCTTCCGATTGCGCAACGGATCAAATTCAAAATCCTAACGCTGACGTACAAAGCTGTCCACCATACTGCCCCGAACTACATCACTGACCTAATATCCAAGTACCGCCCAGCACGCACACTCCGCTCCTCACAAGACCTCCTTCTCTCTAGTTCCCTGGTCTCCTCCTCCCATGCCCGCCTCCAGGACTTCTCCAGGGTGTCACCCATCCTCTGGAACTCCCTGCCCCAACCCATCAGATTATCACCTACTCTCCTCTCCTTTAGGCGCACCCTGAAAACCCATCTCTTCAGGGAAGCCTACCCCACCCCCTGCTAACTTGCCGACCTCCTCCACTCTTCCTACCACTCCATCCCCCACAGCTATCTCCTCCTGTGCCACCACCCCCTCCCTCCTAGATTGTAAGCTCGAAAGAGCAGGGCCCTTGATCCCCTCATGTTTTGCATTGTATTGGTATTGTTCTGTCACATGTTCTGTCTCCCTTTTGTAATGTACAGCGCTGAGCGAACTATTGGCGCTTTATAAATACTGTATAATAATAAATAATAATAATAATGAGACATTGCAAGATTGACAGTTACAAGCATGACTCCCAAAGGCAGAGGCATGATGGGACTTGTAGGTTTGCAACAGCTGGAGGGCCACCAGTTTGACACCCCTGATCTATAGCTATAGTAAAATTGTTTTGGTTTCAATTTCTGTGTCTTATAGAAGAGCAAGGTTGCCTGTGGATGGTGCCAAGTCAGCAGGTGACCATACTGACTTGACAGACTGGATCTAAGGAGGTATGTCAATGCATAAAGCTGCATTTGAAACAGAGCAGCACCACTATGTACGTTTTGCAGGAATTTCTATATAAAGAATTTCAAAAAAGGGAACAATACTTTGGACTCCCTACAGGAGATTGTTTTCGGTATATGCCTCATGAAACTGCTTCTATTGTTTTCTGTGTAATCTGAACTATCAGATGGATGCATATGGTTGGCAATCACAGATCCTGTGATTTCGTGTTTTCTTTTGACTACAAGAAGAACTGGCTAAAATATGACAGAGCAATGTTTTATTTACAGAGTTATTCTCTTACAATGCAAATCCAAGTTCATTTACAAAAGGACAACTTCTGCATTAATTTGTGGATTTGCTAGGTAAACACATTACACAACCCACAGGTGTCGTGAAAAAATAGATCAGTGTACTGGTGGCATTTGAGGACAGAAAACATTAATGGAAATGTTCAAAATGCCTTCATTATCCATCCAATTTGCATCAGCTTAGCCTCTGAAATAAACTTATCTCAATCAAGCAGAAGTAAGAGGTTCTTCTTGGTGAATTAATGTCGCCAGTTCCAGGTTCCCTGGAGTTCTGATATGGCTGCCAGTTTCTTCTAATAAGAGTAGCATACCAAAACTCACTTGCTTGTTCACAATATCCCTTCCTCTGTATACATATTTTGTTTTACAAATGAATGCCTATTTTCTTTTATTTGCCTTTTTTATTTCTTGGTAATAGGAAGCATACTTTTAACTTAGATGCTTTTGTTGCTGACTTCTTCTGGAAATTCCAGCTGCCTGGCATTCATGCCAACCCTCTTGTTACAACACTTTGAGCTATTAACCCATAATAAGTATACAGATTGGAAGTTTCGCCATTTCCTGATCTGCACATTTGTTCCAGATCAGTGGCTCAGAAATGACTGAATCAAGTGGTGATCCACATAATAGCTATGTTATGTGCAATGTGTTGGAATGAGTTCTGACAAGATTTCAAGTGCCCAGCTTTCCCTGGATGCAGCATTTAAGTGCAATGATGTCACGGCTACCTCCTGGAAGTACCAGAAACTAGGGCCAAGGAATTTTTTTTTTTTGGTGAAAACTTTATTTTTGCCAGGCTTTTTTAAGAGCTGTCTGTAAAACAGGTCCACCTTAAAGCATACCTTTAGTCAGAATTCAGAATAGAAATTGATAGAAAGTAAAAAACTTATGAGAGTTCCAGAAACAGGGCATTCAGGGGTTGATTTACTAAAGGCAAAAAGACTGTGCACTTTGCAAAGTGCAGTTGCACTCTGCATTTTTGTTTGTGCTTGATTGGATGATGGAAGACAGCAGAGCTTCTGCTCATTTACTAAGCTCTGAAGCAACTGCTCTTGCAGAGTGCAACTGCACTTTGCAAAGTATGCAGTTTATTTGCCTTTAGTAAATCAACCTCTTTGATTCAGATTCAAAGTACTTTATTGATCCCAAAAGGGAAATGATTATTAATAACCACTTGCCTACCGGGCATTTATACCCCCTTCCTTACCAGGCCAATTTTCAGCTTTCAGCGCTGTCGCTTTTTGAATGACAATTGCGCGGTCATGCAACATTGTACCCATATGAAATTTTTATCATTTTTTTCTCACAAATAGAGATTTCTTTTGGTGGTATTTACTTGCCGCTGGGGGTTTTATTTTTTGTGCTATAAACAAAAAAAGAGCATAAAGTTTGAAAAAAAAAGGTTTCTTTGTTTCTAGTATAACATTTTGCAAACAGGTAATTTTTCCTCCTTTGCTAATGTGCATTGATGAGGCTGCACTGATAGGCAGCACTGATGGGCACTGATAGGCAGAAAAAAATCACTTTGCAAAGTAAATCTTCCTTGCTTTCTTAGTAAATAGGCCACACTAAGTGCCAGCAGCTCCAGCAGGATTTAGGACTGGAACTGCTGGCTGTAAGTGATAGCTGCAGTCCATCATGTTGGCAGGTGCAGTGCCCTTTATTTTAACCCCTTCTTTGCTGATGGAGTGGATGAAATTGATGTTCAGCTGTGGATGGAGCCTTGTAGAGTTGGAGTATGGGAAAAGGCCTTGAGGAGAGAGAATCGTCTGCAGAACTGAACTACCAGGGTGACTAGAGAAGGACACAGGAGAAAGATGGACGAACCTTGCCACCCCTGACCTTAATTTAACAGGTCCTGTGGCTTGGTTCAGGACAGCCTCAGGACCTAAGTGAGAAACACCCTATGTGTGAGAGAGGAGCACCCTATGTGTAAAACCATCTTTGGGAAGTGTCTGGTAAGATTTGGGAAGAAGGCTGATGTCAATGGTACTGTGTACTTTAGAGTGCTATGCACTGTGACTGTGTACCATGGAGAAGATGAATTTTTTAAAGTGCTTGATCTGATACAGTAAAGCCTCGAAAATGCTTTTGGACTGGACAATCTTTATTCCAGATAACAAGCCTTAGGCCAGGAATATCAGGAAAGGTGGGTGTCAAGCCAGGAGAGTGTGATACAGTATAGAGGAGTTTCTCAAAAAGGCAGGTTAGTGACTTTCCCCACAGGAGAAGAAGTGGAGCAAGACCTGGACCTGCATGGAGCAAACAGCTGTCCAAACCAGGGCCCTTATAAGCAGCTCCTGGGATTTAGCTCCTACTAGAGAGCTGTCCATAGGAGTGCTCAGTAGCAGAGCCTATATACTCTATACTATATGCTTCCACAGAGAAAGGGTTGTGACATCACAAGTGATGTTACGACACCTACTGTTAGTCTGAAGGCTAGGATGAAGCTAAGGCCTTCTGTCTTGTTCTTGCAGAAACAGAGCACTGCTATAGGGGTTGAGGGTTGGAGGTCAGGTCTCCAATGACCAGATCAGGACCCCTATGAAGAAAATAAAGGATAAAAACAGGAAATTAATGAAGAAAATAATTACACCAGGCTTATAAGAAATCCCCATAAATTACAAAAATACATTAGATGCTCGGAATGACATTTGCTTTTATTGTGTGAGCATCATTACCTTGCGCAAGCTGCAGAATGTCATTCAGAATTTTAACAATCACAAACCTGTAAATGTTTGTAAATCATGTTAATTTCAGTCTGAGCAAACCCAATTTGATCTTATCTTAATGTTACAATAACATTTTACAAACAACAGATTTTTTTTTCTGGGTGTGTAATGATGTAATGTGCTAACAATTTTACATTTACAAAAACATAGCTATTGCGTGGACATGTGGGCATGTCAGGGGTTGCACTTATTACTTTTTTTTTTTTTTTTGAGTCTGTGGTACAGTGCACAAAAACAAAACACCAAAAAAGTAAATGTGAACACACACAGACATATGACACACAGTGCACATAGGGTGTGTCATATGGCCCCTTCCTGAAAAAGAAGGACACTTCTCTGACCCTCTGGGGTAAAACACTCTGGACTGGGGCAAGGCACACTAAGGCCCACCTAGCTAAAATTTCCAATGGACCCAGCTCCTCATGATCAGCTAAAGCCATTCCAGAATATTGGGTGAGGGGCTTTCCTGAAGAGAGACACCCCAAGGCAATGGAAGAAGGAACCTAAGGGCCACACATCCATCCCCCGAGACTTTAGGGTAGGCCCAAAAAACGTACACCCTACCATTTCTAAGTGCAAGAAAAATACACATACTGTAAAAAGTTCTTAGTCAAATGGCCAATTTGCACTTAAAGAATTGCTAAAGGTATAACACATGACTTCTTGTCATGGAATATTCATCTGAAATTCTACCCCTGAGATGCTCTCAGAGATTTAAATTTAGGAAACCCCCTATGCACTTTGGGCAGGATTATTTGAATGGTCTGAAAACTTGACAGGGACAACAAGCTTACAGTGGGGTGCAGTATTGATTAGTGCCCATTTATGTGGGACCCCTTTAACTCCTTTTCCCACAACTCCCACAAACTGGATTCCTGGACATACCAAGACATGGTGAGTTTCTCGGCTTCTCTTCCTCAGCAGCTCAGACAGGCCACACCCAGTGAGACAGAGCTAGCTGAGTAAGTGATCTTCAGCAAGGTGAGAGACTCTTCACTCTCAGAACCAACACACTAGCAGCCAGGTAGGAGTCTAAAAGCAAGTTTCTTCAAAGGAGCTAGCTACTGTGGGGGCACCTATCAGATTGCTACCAGAGTACTCCAGTTTCCATGTGTTAGCCCATTATCTTTGGCTCATATATCCCTCCAGCTTTTCACCTGTGTTACCAGAGCTACCCTAGACTTTATTTTGAAGAATGTTGTCCATGTGAATAATCACAAATAGTTATTTGTATTCTGTAGTATTTTTTGATTCTCTGCTTGACTCTCCATTTTTATAGATTCTTACTGAAACTATGCTACGCAGCCAAATGGCACCCTGATTTAGTTACAGATATTGCTGCATAGAGTCCATGTTTCTGCAGCTTTTTTATTTATTTATTTCTGCACATGTCCCCGTGCTATTTTGTGACACCTCTGATTTCAATGGCATTTGGGTGCCACATCCAAACTTCTTTGAAGTTCACTGAGCCCTGTTCAAACTGAACCCAGGGCAGTTCAACTCATCCCTAATTAACAGAGTGCCCTTATTCAGAAATTTAGACTTCAGTCAGAAAGGAAGGCTAGAGTTGCACACATATACTGTATTGGCCCTAAAAGTTAGATTGGACAGCTGGGGACAGAGTAATGGGTCAATTTTCAAAACTATAACTCACAATCTATTTTAGTTACCCTAAATTAGTTGATTGTTTTTATGAGAAATAATGAAGTTCAATAAAGTAATTATTGCACAATCAGGTAAATTTACCAGATGAATGTTATTTTTAAAATGTTTATGATATTTCTATGTAAAAGTCAATTCAGTAAATTGAATTGTTTGGACTGTCACTATGATAACTATGGTAATACATAACTAAACTCTGCAATTCTCATCTCCCCTCCGGCAATGCAACATTTCTGAACCCCCTCGATAGCCCAATATCTTCTCCTTTTCTTCTTCAGAGTTCTGCATCTTTGGCCAATTTGATTGTCTAGCCCAAGATGACATAACTACTGTGTATAAGCACAGAAGTTAATGCATCCCAGCACTGATGTATGTTGAGATTTATTTCCTATGCTAGAATCACCATTAAGAAAAAGTGTTGGGACATCTCTCCAAATCATTGGATTCAGGTGTTCCAATCACCTCATGGCCACAGGGGTATAAAATTAAGCACCTACTGCTTGTACAAACATTTGTGAAAGAATGGGTCGCACTTAGGAGCTCAGTGAATTCCAGCATGGTACCGTGATAGGTTGCCACCTGTGCATGTCCATCTGTGAAATTTCTTTGCTACTAAATATTCCACAGTCAATTGTTAGTGGCATTAAGTGGAAATAACCAGGAACAACATCAACTCAGCCACGAAGTGGTAGGCCACATAAAATGACAGAGCAGGGTCAGGGCATGCTGAAGCGCACAGTGTGCCGAAGTCCCCAGCTGTCTGCAGAGTCAATAGCTAAAGACCTCCAAACTTTGTGTGACCTTCACATTAGCACAACAACAGTGCGTAGAGAGTTTCATGGAATGGGTTTCTATGGCCAAGCAGCTGCATCAAAGCCTATATCACCAAGTACAATGCAAAGCATTGGATGCAGTGGTGTAAAGCACGCCACCACTGGACTCTAGAACAGTGGAGACTTGTTCTCTGGAGTGACGAATCACACTTCTCTGTCTGGCAATCCAATAGACATGTCTGGGTTTGGCAGTTGCCAGGAGAACTGTTCTTGCCTAATTTCACTGTGCCACGTGTAAAGTTTGGTGCAGGGGAGATTATGGTGTGGGGTTGTTTTTCAAGGGTTGGGCTTGGCTCCCTAGTTCCAGTGAAGGGAACTCTTAAGGCTTCAGCATACCAAGACATTTTGGACAATTTCATGCTCCGAACTTTGTGGGAACAGTTTGGGGATGGCCCCTTCCTATTCCAACATGACTGCGCACCAGTGCACAAACCAAGAATGACCTTTTGTAAATGCTGATTACTACTAAAGATATTGTTTTCATCAGCAAATTCCTGGATATAGTCTCTTATCATCCTCTCTGATAGTTTACATACTATCGATGTCAGACTAACTGGCCTGTAGTTTTCAGGAATATATTTCTGCCCTTTTTTAACGGTAAGAGCTGTGAAAATGTGGAATAAACTCCCTCAAGAGTTGGTTCTGGCCAGCTCAGTAGATTGTTCTAAAAAATTATTAGATTTTTTCCTAATTACGCATAACTGGATACTAATATTTATGTCAGGAATGGACTCACCATTAGTGGTGGGACTCATCTGCCGTGTGGGCTGCAGTACCAGGGCTGGCCAGTGGGTGCTCTCAGCAACCAGAAGCTCACTCCTGCAGTCAGCCATCACCTGAGGCTGATTGCAGGAGGTGTATTTAAGGAATGGCCAGACCTGCAGTCAGTGCCTTGGTGTATGTTTCCCATGAGCCCCTGTACCTGCATCCTGTCTGCTTCCTGTCTGATCCTGACTCTGCTTTGATCCTGACTCTGAACGAACTCCACCTGTCCTGACCTCGGCTATTCCTGACCACTCTTCCGCTCGCTCCTGGTACCCTGTTTGCCCGTTTGCCACTGACCCAGCCTGCCCGACTACGTTTGATTGTATATATGGTTATCTGTTGGGTGCGGGTTGTTTGCACCGTGTTATGTTTACCTTGCACTGCATTTGTGTTGTTTAGTCTTCAATAAATTGTCTTGTTTACACTATACCTGAAGCCTGCGTTTCCCTGTGTCAGTCCACACACCTCTGGTCATACCCGGAGCCCTGACAATTTATAGGTAAAGTTGATATTGGTATATATATATATTGGTATATGCAACTGCCTCTTGGAGCATCAGGAAGGATTTTTTTCCCCTGCTGGAGCAAAATGGATGATGCTTTATAAGGTTTTTTTCCTCTGGATCAACTGTGGGTATACAGTTGTGGCCAAAATTATTCAACCCCCACTGAAATTGAGTGTTTTGGCCAGTTTGACATTGCTTTTGATCATTCAGTCATCTTGCTTACATTTACATTAAAGAGGCACTTGTAGGTCAGACAAATATAACATAACAGTTATAATGAAATAACCACAAATGTCTTTTCTGTGCTCACAGCATTATCAGTTTTATTCAACCCCCAAGTGACATTCAATCTTAGTACTTAGTACAGCATCCTTTTACAGTTATAACAGCTTTTAAACGTGAAGCATAGCTTGACACAAGTGTCTTGCAGCGATCTACGGGTATCTTCGCCCATTCTTCATGGGCAAAGGCCTCCAGTTCAGTCACATTCTTAGGCTTGCGCACTGCAACTGCTTTCTTTAAGTCCCACCAGAGGTTCTCAATCGGATTTAAGTCTGGTGACTGCGATGGCCACTCCAAAATGTTCCAGCCTTTCCTCTGCAACCATGCTCTAGTGGACTTGGAGGTATGCTTGGGATCATTGTCCTGTTGAAAGGTCCAACGTCTCCCAAGCCTCAGGTGTGTGACGGACTGCATCACGTTTCCATCCAATATCTCCTGGTACTGAAGAGAATTCATGGTACCTTGCACACGCTGAAGCTTCCCTGTACCTGCAGAAGCAAAACAGCCCCAAAGCATGATTGACCCTCCACCATGCTTCACAGTAGGCAAGGTGTTCTTTTCATCATAGGCCTTGTTCTTCCTCCTCCAAACATAGCGTTGATCCATGGGCCCAAACAGTTCTAATTTTGTTTCATCAGTCCACAGAACACTATCCCACAACTTTTGTGGTTTGTCCACATGGCTTTTGGCATACTGCAGTCGACTCTTCTTATTCTTTGGAGACAGCAAGGGGGTACGCCTGGGAGTTCTGGCACGGAGGCCTTCATTACGCAGTGTGCGTCTTATTGTCTGGGCTGAAACTTCTGTACCCACATCTGACAAATCTTTTCTCAGTTCCTCAGCAGTCACACGGGGACTTCTCTCCACTCTATGCTTCAGGTAGCGCACAGCAGTCGAAGTCAGCATCTTCTTTCTGCCACGACCAGGTAGCGTTTCAACAGTGCCCTTTGCCTTGAATTTGCGAATGATGCTTCCTAAGGTGTCTCTTGGTATGTTTAACATCTTTGCAATCTTCTTATAGCCATTGCCCTTCCTGTGAAGAGAAATCACCTCTTCTCTTGTCTTCCTGGACCATTCTCTTGCCTTCACCATGTTTGTAACCACACCAGTAAATGTCTAGAAGGAACTGAGTATCACAGTCATTTTAAAGCTGCCTAATTGGTGCTTATTATGCTTGATTGCTGCTCGGTGACATCCACAGGTGTTTTCAATACCTGATGGAAAGCACCTGTATGAACCTCTGTTCTTCAGAGTGGTAGTCTTTAAGGGGTTGAATAATTGTGGCAATGAAGAAACCACATAAGAACCATTTACTACTGTATTACATAAACAATTGATGTCATTTTAGTTGCATTTGGGTAGTTACAACGTCCTTGTAGGATTTGATTCTGAATACAATTCCAAATGTACACTATAGTCCCTAAACCCCTTTACAGCATTGGGGGTTGAATAATTTTGGCCACAACTGTAGGATTGTGTATTTATACGATTGAATGTAATTTTTTTTCTTCCCTTCTATTGGTTGAACTGGATGTACCTGTGTCTTTTTTCAACCAGACTAACTCTGTAACTATCTTTACATTAAATACCCAAATCCCAAAATAATTAATTACAAATGGCATATCACTCAATAGTATGAATTAATATTTACAAAGTAGTAATATTTACAAAAATAGTAAGTGATTCCATTGGCTGTATGTTTAGGGTTGTTGTCCTGCTGGAAGGTGAACTTCCGCCTCAGTCCCAAGTCTATTGCAGACTCTAACAGGTTTTCTTCTAAGATTGCCCTGTATTTGGCTCCATCCATCTTCCCATCAACTCCGAGCAGCTTCCCTGTCTCTGCTGAAGAAAATCATCCCCACAATATGATGCTGCCACCACCATGTGGGGATGGTGTGTTCAGGATGATGTGCAGTGTTAGTTTTCCACCACACATAGCGTTTTGCTTTTAGGCCGAAACGTTCAATTTTGGTCTCTTATGACCAGAGCCCCTTTTTCCATATGTTGCTGTGTCCCCCACATGGCTTCTCGCAAACTGCAAATGGGACTTCTTATGGCTTTCTTTCAACAACGGTTTTCTTTTTGCCAATCTTCCATAAAGGCCATCACATTTAAGAACTAGTAAGCTGAAATTCATTACAATTTTGTTTTTAGGTTTAGATACACTTTGTGGTTAAAAGATTGACAGTGGCCATGGCATGCTTCTATGATCCCAGCTACTCGGAAGGCTGGAGCTGTCGGGTTGCTTGAGTCAAGGAGTTCTGGTCTACCCTGTGCTATGTCGATTGGGTGTCTGCACTAAGTTTGGTATCAATATGGTGGCTGTAGGGGAGCCTGGGGCCATCAGGTTAACCTAAGGAAGGGCGAACTGGCACAGGTCAAAAATGGAGCAGGTCAAAACCCCCGTGCCGATCACTAGTGGGAATGTGCCTGTGAATAGCCAGTGTAGCGCAACCTGAACAATACAGTGAGAAACAGTCTTAGCGATTTTAAAGGGAATTAAAAAAAAAAAAAAAATTTCATACTTACCTGCTTTGTTTGTGCAATGTTTTTGTGCAGAGCAGCCCTAATTCTCCTCTTCTGGGGTTCCCTGCTGGCACTCCTGGCTTCTCCTGCCACTTGCTATAGGGGCACTGTTGTGGGCTCAATCCTGAGCAGGGCTCTGTGTGTCCACTTACATACACAGCATGGCTTGGCCATGTCCCCGCTCTCTCTTTACAGGCAGTGGTGTATGTAGGTTTTGTGCTGCCCTAGGCAACACAAAAATCAGATGCCCCTCCTACCCGGCATAGAGAGCCTAACAGTGGCCAACAACACCCCTGCCCCATCACCCCCTCCCCCACCTGAGAGAGCCTTTCACTAACACCCACCCCCGGCGACAGAGAGAAAGACACTCACCTTTACAGCTCTGGACATCCCCGGGAACGACAGTCGGGCTGTGCATACATCATCAAGCACCCCACAGCCTCTCTCAGATCCCAACTGGTCCCCATGCTGCATGTGTCCCTTCTTCCAGGGAGCAGTGCTGCCCCCCTAAAAAATGCCACCCTAGGCAAATGCCTTTTTTGCCTTGTGGTAATACGCCCCTGCTCACAGACTGTGATTGACAGCAGCAGGAACCAATGACTCCTACTGCTATCTGCATGTCCAGATGTCTAGTGAGGAGGGAGAGAGACACAGCACTGGATCAAGACTGCTTAGGTAAGCATTTAGGGGCCTGAGGGGGGGAGGGGCTGAACACAGAAGGTTTTTTTCCTTAATATAGAGAATGCATTAATGCAAAAAAGAAACCTCTGCCTTTCTAACAATTTAAAGGACTTAGTTTAAGTTTTATACGTCAGGATTCATTTTAAGGATGAAAGTAAAGTTTAAGATAACAGTAATTAAATTAGTAACCACTACATAACGTCTTCTGTCACTACCTAGTTTTTGGGTTGTGATATTTTTTCAGATCTATTTCAGGAGTCTTTGGAGTGTGAAATATCCAAGCTTAACAAGACAAAATTCCAATATGTAAATAAAAACCCTAAAAATATACTAAATACTAATATACTAATACACATACAATAAACCCAACTAAATAAATAAAAAAACAATAAAACATATATCCCAAAATAACCAATAAATCTAAAAAAATATATAATAATATATAAAAAAAAATTCAAAAATATAATCCAAAATATAAGTCACTCGTGTCCAAAAATTATGTAAATTAAAGTCACTCCAAAAACTTTATGGCCAAAATTATGAAACTTATCAGATCCTTTTGTGCCGAGCCCCTCCAATGGCTCCCAAAAGGAAAGAATGTACCTCAAAAGAAAGAGAACTCATATAGTGCATAAACTTAATAAATAAATAACATACCCATATCCCATATGCATTTGTGGAACTTCAAAAAATTGTGCAAACTTAATATAGTGAAAAAATGTGAACACTGTGGAAAAACGTGATAGTGCGTCACTCTGTGAATACAATAATCCAAGTGACCATACAGTGTACACTTCTATAGTGTAAGACATATATACCCTTACCAAAAAACAAACAACAAAACGCCTTATCAATATTGCAGAGATTAGCAGCACACTTCTACAACTTTCCTCCAATCCTGAACAGTACTCCTTAGGATGTCATCCACCACATTCTCCTGAATGTCACCATGGCTTTAAGGAAGTACCCCATAGGGCTCCAAAGTAGTCATGCTCCATGTGAGTGATATATGAATAAAATATATATAGTGTAATTCTGTTTCAAACATTAACATTAACTTTATTTAACTGCTTACATTCACATAATAATCCAATAGCATATTCCCATGCCCTTCAAACCTCTAGGGTCGCCGAGCAGCTTTCAGTGTGTATGACATGCCGATTTCCAATATCCAAAATGGCCAATGCGCCACTTCCGGTTCCTTTCCTGTGCATCCGATGTCACTTCCCTTGATGCGTATCATCACATCCGGTACTTAGTCATAAGGGGTGACACCCCTTATAATGTTATAATGATAAGTTGCATAATATTGGACACAAGGTTTTTGGAGTGACTTTAATTTACATTTACAGTTTTTGGACACGAGTGACTTCTATTTTGGATTATATTTTTGAAAAAATTTTTTTTATATATTATTATATATTTTTTTAATTTTATTGGTTATTTTGGGATATATGTTTTCATTTTTTTATTTATTTATTTGGGTTTATTGTATGTGTATTGGTATATATTTTTAGGGTATTTATTTACATATTGGATTTTTGTGTTGATTTGCACTTTCAAGGGTGAAAGTTTGATCTTATATGTGAAAGGGTATTATTGATAGTTTATTTTTGGTTTTAAATTTCCAAACTTGCTACAATTCGTTTACAACTACTGCAGCTTGGTTTTCTCTGCCTTCCAAGTATCCATGTTAAGTCAAGTATGTTTGAATATAATCTGATTTTTTTCTTTTACCAGAATGTTTTATTGAAAAGAAAACGTAATGTTGTTGTGCAAGCCCAAAAGCTGCAAGTGTGAGCGGATTACATGGGGTAAAAATGCATTTAGTCTGGCTTTTTTTATGCAGTGCGCTCAATTTCGTTAGGAGGCTTGTTAAGATATGCTGGTTATCTACTCCATGTTGTTAATTCTCCAGTTATTTTTTAGAAGCTGTCTCTTAGAGAGCCCAGTGCACTTAAGTTACAGGAGAAAAGTGATGCACACATCCAGTGATGGCTTTAACTGCCTTTATATTCTTTTTGTTTGTAGCCCTGCTAAGGCAATTTCTATCATTTGCAGACATTCTGCTAACCACAGCAAAACAGAGGAAATGAAATAAATAAATGAGTACCATAGCCACATCTTGGTCATGGTTAATTCATGTGCTGTACTAGCTTCCAGCAATGTGTATTACAAAGCAAAAAGAATTCTAGATTAGAAGTTTTCATTATACAATGTTCTCTGTGTTGCTAGTGACATCTTTGTGGTACAGCTCATAACACACAAACATGAATTCAGTCTACTTACCAAAAATATTTTCAAGTTTAATAATGCCAATAAGTACAAAAAGTCAGTGTCAAAATGACTAGATATCTTACAGTTAAATGCTTTATACTAATATAAATTGCATTACTATGCACCACACTATGCAACAATCCCAATGGATCATTTGTTAGTTAGTATTTGTGAGCAAAACATGATTGTTATGCAGTATCCACTGTTTAAATGCTAGATGTACGTGCTACTAAACCCACAACAGTAAAATCAGTCTGTATATATATGCAGTAAAGCATGCTTGTTATACTCACTGTGGAACCTAAGGGGTTAATACTCTGCATTATGCAAAAAGACTGTTTGATCCTGTCTTTTCTGATCACCACCTTCTTCTACTGTCCCCAGTCCATCTGCTGATAGTACAGAGCCCTAGGAGTCACTCTGCACATGCTCAGTTTGTTGTGTATTTATAAAGAGAGTTTTTTTTTTCTTTGGGATGGTGCATGTGATAAGCACAGAGCTAATCAGCACTGTCCAGACAGAGGGTCAGGGGTTATGCAGCTTCATAGGAAAGTCAGAGCAGAATGAAAACTCCTCCTACAAGCTTTAACTAGTGCTCAGCTGGGCACTGATAGAAGTCACAAAACTGCGGTATACTTCTGATGAGAAAAGGTATTTAGCAGTTTATATTTACTAAAATAATGTATTTACATGTTCTGTGTACTGTGGGTGGACCAGATATAGTGAATGCAGGGTCATGGATTTAGTAACACTTTAATTACCCTTCGGGGGGTTGTATCCGAAATAGAGGATACAATCCTGAAATGTCTGAAAGGGGGAAATATCTTATGTATAAACTTGCTGACAAAGTGGAAAAGGTAGTGGTAATATATAGAAAATATTATGCAGAATCTAGGTGACAGTTAGGCAATACAGTACATCTCTTTGTGAGGCTCTTGATGATAATCCCAGAAATAGGTACTTTTGCTTTGCAAAGAGACTGACAAAAGTCCTCTTTCTAAGAAATTGGAAGCACATATATTTAATGAGTTCCCACCAAAGCCAGTGGTACTTCCTTAATAAGATTCACAAGGATCTTTAATGTCTTAAAATGTATCTAAATCCAAAAACAAAAATGTAAAATTTGTCCCATTCTGGTCTGACAAAAACAGTATACAGTATATGCTTTGCAGGCTCCTAGTAAAAAAATAATAATAAATGCAAATTTTTTTAACCTGCAGAAATGTGCATTTATTATTTTTTTTTAGAAAGGTGAACTTATCCTTTAATTTTTAATTTTCTTCTTTTTTTGGGGGGGGGGGGTAGATATGCTTTGCTTACATCCTGAGACCTCTTCTCTACAGAATGTTGTTGTAATAATCATTTATTAAATAAATAAGATCTTAAGAGGATGCATACCATCTTATTAAAAGAGTTCTTTAGATGCTATTGATGTGGTATGTTTGTACTGCACAATCCTACATAAAGAGGGTCTGCAGACATTGTATACATTTTAAGAAGAAAAGATAAAGTTACAATCCAATTTGATTTTCTATATGATTGCTTGCATTTTGTCCTCAAACACAATGGTCCAAGTATATTTATTGTCGCCGCGACAAATATTTGGAAAACTGATTGTTTTGGATGCACCAAAGAATGGTTTAATTTGAAAGGTTTGAAATGAAAGATGCAACTAGTGTGCATAAAAACCCCAAGTATGACTTTTACAGAAAATTGTCACAATCTGTGCCATAATGGTACAGAGAATTAGTTTGCTGATGAATCTGATAGAGATGTTCTCCATTCTTTGGAACAGTTAAAGTGGTTGTAAAGGCAGAAGTTTTTTTTACCATCGTGCATTCTATGCACCTTCTGAATGCAGCCACCCCCTTCTCCCCCAGTCTCCCCTTATAATTACCTGTGTCTGATCTTGATCCAGCAATGTGCACAAGCAGAAGCTCTCTTGGCTCTCTCTCTCACCTCATTGGCCAGACACAACACAGAAAGCCATTGGCTCCCACTGCTGTCAATCATAGCCAGTAAGGAGGAAGTGAGGGGTGGGGCTGAGCGGTGCTCTGTTTGTCTCATAGGCATAAAGATCCGACTCGGGAGTGAGCATGCACAAATGACCCAGAGCAAGCAGCTTGCTATGGAGGCACGGATGGAGGGGGGGGGACTCAAGAAGAGGAGGATCAGGACTGCTTTGTGCAAAACCCCTGCACAGAGCAGGTAGATATGAAATGTTTGCTACTTTAAAAAGAAATAATCTGCATTAGAATCACTTTAATCAGAAGTAAAAATATGTAATTCCTCACAGAGGGGTAAAATAAAACTACTGTATCTAAATCATTGCTCCAGTAGGGTAGTTTCCATGCTCTGAATATTATGGACTCTAATCCAAATAGCCAATCTTAGCACACATTTGAATAACACTAGGCGGTGGCTATCTATAAACACATTTTATTGCTGATACAATAAAGTCACGTATTGGGTAACAGCACAGCAGGAAAGATATCACCTCATATGGTCTAATCAAAGAGCTAAGCAGAACTTGACACTATACTCACCCATGGTTCAGAGGATTAAACACAGGGTGTGTAAGTTTCATCTTCTACAGAGAAATTATAAAATTATGGATGAACCAGTAGAGAAAAGAAGAGAAGAGTCCTTCAACCACTTTCAGTCTGCATAAATGCACTTCAGTTATTGCACAATGCTTTCTCATGGTGGCAACAACAGAACCTGCTTGCACAATGAGTGATGGAATGGACACATATAGTCCCAAATTGAGGTGCATGTGACAACACAGGAAAGATATTTTAAGAAATTGGGAAACAGGGACAGAGCATTTTCACCCAACAGGAGGTTCCTGAGTAAGGACATTCATGGTAGGATCACCAGGCATTATGTCAATGAAAAAATGATTAGAAAATTGCTTTTGTAATTACATTAGCATGTAATGTAAATTAGGCAAAACAGGAAACTTGGTGCAGTAATTTTCGAATTGTTTTAAAAAACTAGCATGTGATTTAAATGGCATGTAATGAAATTGTGTGTGGTGTTTAACTGTAAGCATGTTCTGGCTGCATAGAACTACAACTGGTTTGCAGTTTGTACCTCTCTTACACATGCACACACACGGGTGACATGTGCTTCAAAATAAGACATGTGTACTGTACATACGGAAAGGGGAAAGGGACTTGTAATGCTATAGCATCTTTATTTTCAACATATTCAGAACATTGAAAATACATTTATGGCACCTCTGATTGCACATCTCATCACTTATCTCACCATAAGTGATTTGGGCAGCATTTTCCAAACCTTAACAGTTCATGATTGAATTATTATGCTCCTTTAAGACTGAATGGGCTTCCTTGGTGGTGTGCTGAGAATTACAATGTCATACTATTAAAGGAGTCAACAGATTGTTGTAGACACAAGCTCTCCATCCTTGCCATTCCAAGTAAATACACATGTTCTAGTCTTTGTGGCAGTCTCATGTGGCAGTTTAAATGGGTCTCAAATAATGTCTTTTCATGCTAGTAGCTCAATAGCATTCAGTTCAGACCTGTAACTGTATTTTGTACAATTGTAATCACTTTACTTTTAATTTAGTCAGACATGAAAAAAGTATATGTTAACAGCTCCTGGAAAACATGACCTGTTGCTTGTATTGGAGGACTGTAGTTGAGATATACCCTAATCTTCATTTGTACTAATACAGGGTTGCATGGTCATCCCACAAGTACTCAATCAACCCATGATAAACTGGTTTGTTTGCTAATTGCCATCAAACCATCCAACCCTTACTAAGTACCTTTCCACCCTTATTAAGTACCTTTCCAGCAGGCAGGAGATTTGGAGTAGATAGAGAACTGACAGTATGTTTTTAAGCAGAGCTACTTGCTGCTATACAGTGCTATAAACAGTGCTGTGAATGGCAGTATTCTTTGCTACATACTGTATGTTCATTTTCCTACTTCAGTGTTCACAGTGCAAAGACTTCCATTTTGTGTGTGTCTGCAACAAATGCAGTTGACATTTAGCTACCGGGACCAGGGGCGGACTGACCATTTGGAAACTCGGGCACTGCCCGAGGGCCCAGGGTCAGTAGGGGGCCCCATGAGATGCCCCTGGTACCTTTTTCATAGGCTTTTTTGAGTTTGGGCAAGGACACAGGGACCACATGATCCCCTATTGCCCGGGGGGTCAGTAGGGGGCCCCATGAGATGCCCCTGGTACCTTTTTCATAGGCTTTTTTGAGTTTGGGCAAGGACACAGGGGCCCCATGATCCCCTATTGCCTGGGGGCCCCATGAGTTGTCAGTCCGCCCCTGACCAGGACACTTTTTATTTTTTTTTTTGGGGGGGGCAATATTTTTCCCAGAAGGCCATCTCTGCACTTCACCAGCATGTGAACATAATGTTTTATTTGTGTTACTTGACCTCATCATGGCAGGATTGATATGACCTCAGTCACATAGTCCAGCAAGGATAGGCAAAGGTGTTTTAGCTCCTATAAGGTTCATTCAATACATTTCTGGTGGCTAAGAAAGTGCAGTCATCTCTACCCTCTCCACCTTAGAACCACTAGCCCATGGGTGTCAAACTGGTGGCCCTCCAGCTTTTGCAAAACTACAAGTTCTATGAGGCATTGCAAGATTGGCAGTTACAAGCACGACTCCCAAAGGCAGAGGCATGATGGGACTTGTAGGTTTGCAACAGCTGGAGGGCCACCAGTTTGACAGCCCTGCACTAGCCCATTTTAGTGACCCAGAAACTATGCTATAGGTAAAATTCCACATTCTTTTGAAGCTGATATGCCTGGGGTACAGGAGCCAGAGATTCTGACAACTCCTTAAGAGCAGGCTTAGAGGTGGCTTACCATATATCATTGTGTGCCAGGCAAGGTCATGTGTGAGACAAAGGCATCAAACGGCTGTCCACACTGCAGTAGGGAAGGTTTACACATATGCCTTACCTGGTACATGTCTTGAAAATGGTGGTGTAGAAGATCCTGATATGGTACTCTTGCCCTGTGATAGAATGCTTTGTGACAAGCCACTGTAGGCATTTATACCCAGCAAGTTTTTTCCTGGCTGAAAAGTGGTGGCAACACAAACTGCCAGCTGCCTGATATGCAATACACCCCTGCGCTGGAACTCAACCTTGGCCATTCTTCAACACCAGCAGAAGCAGACCATCAAAAGTCATCTATGAGTGTATGGGATGAGAACATGGGATTCTCTTTACCACTTCAGTGGCTTCTGATTCAGTATGCATACAACATCCCCTCATTAACCAAAGAGATGATCAGATTGGTAAGCAGCAGAATGGTAAGTGACACAATCCTTCTGATGTTCCTGCTCTACAGACTTGGCACTTGAGGTACAGCACCAGGAGGAAGAAAAAGACATATACAGTGCCTTGAAAAGGTATTCATACCCCTTAAAATATTCCACATTTTGTCATGCTACAACCAAAAACATAAATTTATTTTATTGGAATTTTATGTGATAGACCAACATAAAGTGGCACATAATTGTGAAATGGAAGGAAAATGATAGGTGGTTTTCAAAATATTTTAGAAATCAATATCTTAAAAGTGTGGCGTGCATTTGTATTCAGCCCCCTTTACTCTGATACCCCTAACTTAAATCTAGTGGAACCAATTGCCTTCAGAAGTCACCTAATTAGTAAATAGAGTTCACCTGTGTGTAATTTAATCTCAGTATAAATACAGCTGTTCTGTGAAGCCTTCAGATGTTTGTTAGGGAACATTAGTGAACAAACAGCATCATAGAGGCCAAGGAACACACCAGACAGGTCAAGGATAAAGTGGTGGAGAAGTTTAAAGCAGGGTTAGGTTGTCAAAAATATCTCAAGCTTTGAACATCTCATGGAGCACTGTTCAATCCATCATAATCCAAAAATGGAAAGAGTATGGCACAACTGCAAACCTACCAAGACATGGCCATCCACCTAAACTGACAGGCCGAGCAAGGAGAGCATTAAACCGAGAATCAGCCAAGAGGCCCATGGTAATTCTGGAGGAGCTGCAGAAGTCCACAGCTCAGGTGGGAGAATCTGTCCACAGGACAACTATTAGTCGTGCACTCCACATATCTGGCCTTTATGGAATAGTGGCAAGAAGAAAGTCATTGTGGAAATAAAGCCATAAGAAGTCACGTTTGCAGTTTTCGAGAAGCCATGTGGGGGACACAGCAAGCATGTGGAAGAAGGTGCTCTGGTCAGATGAGACCAAAATTTATCTGTTTGGCCTAAAAGCGAAACACTATGTGTGGCAGAAAACTAACACTGCACATCACCCTGAACACACCATCTCCACCGTGAAACGTGGTGGTGGCAGCATCATGTTGTGGGGATGCTTTTCATCAGCAGGGAAAGGGAAGCTGATCAGAGTTGATGGGAAGATGGATGGAATCTTAGAAGAAAACCTGTTAGAGTCTGCAAAAGACTTGAGGCTGGGGTGGAGGTTCACCTTCCAGCAGGACAATGACCCTAAACACACAGCCAGAGCTACAATGAAATAGTTTAGATCAAAGCATATTCATGTGTTAGAATGGCCCAATCAAAGTCACCTCTGCTCACCTGCCACTATTACTAGCTCCTGCCACCATTACCAGCTATTGCCACCTCTGCTGTCCTTCCACTGTTACCAGCTTTTGTCACCTTTGCTGTCCTGCCACTATCAACAGGTCTTGCCATTTCTCCTGGCCTGCCACCAACACCATTAACAGCTCCTGCCACCTCTGCTGGCCTGCCAGCCTTAACAGATCATGCCATCTTTGCTGTCTTTCCACCATCACCATACCTCCTAATAGTCCCAGACAGGGGCGAACTGACCATTTGGAAACTCGGGCACTGCCCTAGGGCCGGGGGTCAGTAGGGAGCGCCATGAGATGCCCCTGGTACCTTTTTCATAGGCTTTTTTGAGTTTGGGCAAGGACACAGGGGCCCCATGATCCCCTATTGCTCAGGGGCCCCATGAGCGGTCAGCCCTCCCCTGGTCCCAGATTATGCAGGACTGCCCCATATTTTCACTGTAGTCATGGAGTCCCATGTACAGAAGCTTTGTTCCACAAATACTCTGCCCCTCTTACAGTATGCCCACAGCTTCTTCATATGCAAATTGTCCCATGATTTCCATATGAAAGAGCTGTCATAGAAGTTGCCTATAAATTAGCCAAGGTGCGATTTTCATATGAGTGAGTTTCTAAAGCTCATTCACTTGCAAGGCTGAGGAGTACACAAGTACACCTATCAGGAGAGTCAAAGGAAAGTTAGAAGCACTGAAGTACGAGGTCAGCATGACAGCCAGACATTTTTAGAATAAAAAGTTATAAATGACAACCTCCATGTTTCTCTCAGGATAGGTTTCTTTTACAAATGATCACAGAGGACCTTGGGCTGCCTGGAAACAGACATACATTCAACAGTTTATATCAGTAAAAAGCTCTCAGTTGGAAGTTTATTACATGCATCTCCAAGCAATTACTCAAAAAAAGTTGGCTTTATCTGAGAAGCTTCAAGGTTGTTAATTTTATTTTTATTACAATAACTGTTTTGATCCTGTCTCTGCTAATCTGCATTTATATCTACTGTATACCTCGCGGTTATAGGCATATTTTTAAATGATATTTTTTCTTGTATAATGAGAATCACATTCTGAACTAATTGACAAGTTGAGTTGCACTTATAACTCTTTCAATTACTCAGCTGATTAGGCACTAAACTATAATCCCTGCAGCTTTGGAATGGGTTTGTGTGGATCTGTTTTATCGCTTTGCTAGGAGTTTGATTGCAAATGAGCCCACTCTGCTTAATACAAAGAGCTCCTTGAAATTCTTCATTTTATTGCAGGCCAGCATAATGTTGTATTTCTTTATGAATTTATTTTATGATCTCTTTATCACCCTCTTTGCGCACATTTGTTGAGCTTGAAAATGATTTTGTAAAACATTCATTTTTTTTCTTTAGAGACAATAAAGAAGAAACAAAGTTGCAGAAATCATAAAAACAAATCAGTGTACACGAGTTCAGTGCCATGCAATGTAAAATAAGGGTGCATTAATATTTGTACTGGCAGTGAGAAACACAAGAGTCACAAGACTGCTCTAACTGCTGATGAGAAAAGGTACAGTATATAGCAGTTTATATTTACAAAAATAATTGCATTTCCATGTTCTGAGTACTGTAGGAGACCAGATATGGTGAATGCAAAGTCCTGGGTCTAGTAACACTTTAATAAAGGTTAAGCAAAAATAAATTCAGTCTGCACCTTTCAACATAGATCTGGCAATTTTGAGTAAACGACAAAACAAGAATTTTGTGCTTCATGTTCTTTAACAAATTTAATACAGACGATGGAGCTGATATTTTGATTTCAAACTTTTACTGAACTGAGCCTCCCAGCACATCTGTGTCCCCATCACAGTCTCCTTACACATCAGTGTTCCCATCAGAGGCTTTCCCCACATATGTGTCCCAATCAGAGCCTCTCAGCACATCTGTGTCACCATCAGAGCCTTTCTGTACATCTGTATCCTCATATGAGTCATCTTGAACATCTGTAGCACCATCAGAGCCTTTTCGCACATCTGTGTCCCTATCAGAGCCTTTCTGCACATTTCTCTCCCCATCAGAGCCTTTCTGCACTTATGTGTCCCCATCCATCAGAGACTCCCAATATCTGTGTCGACATTAGAGCCTTTCCAGACATCTTTGTCCCCATCAAAGCCTTTCTGCACATCTGTGTCCCCATCAGAGCCTTTTCCCACTTCTGTGTCCCCCTCAGAGCCTCCCAGCACATCTATATCACCATCATAGCCTTTCTGTACATCTGTATCCTCATCTGAGTCATCTTACACATCTGTATCACCATCAAAGCCTTTTTGCACATCTGTGTCCCTATCAGAGCTTTCTGCAATTATGTGTCTGCATCAGAGACTCCCCATATCTGTGTAACCAAATAAAAATCCTTTCTGCACATCTGTGCGCCCATCAGAGTCTTTCTGCATATCTGTGTCCCCATCAGAGCATTGCCACACATATGTGTCCTCATCAGGGTCCCCCCACATCTGTGTGCCCAACAAAGCCTTCCTGCACATCTGTGCTCCCATCAGAGCCTTTCTGCATATCTGTGTTCCCATCAGAGCCTTTCCGTACATCTGTGTCCCCATAAGGGGCCTTTCCCCACATATGTGTCCCCATTAGAGCTTCCCCACACATATATCTCCCCAATCAGAGCCTTTCCGCATATCTGTGCCCCATCAGAGCCTTTCAATACATCTGTGTCCCCATCAGAGCCTCTCTACACATCTGTGTCCCTATTAGTTCCTTTTCATACATCTGTATCCCCATCAGAGCCTTTCTGCACATCTGAGGCACCATTAGAGCTTTTCTGTGCATCTGTGTCCCCAACAAAGCCTCCTTGCATATCTGTATCCTCATCAGAGCTTTTTCACACATTAGTGTTCCTATGAGAGTCTCCTCAATATCTGTGTCCTTATAAGAGCCTCCTCCCCCATGTCCCAATCATAGTCTCCCCCAAGTCTGTGTCTCCATCAGTCTCCCTGTTTATGTGTGTCCCCAGCACTTTTATTTCCAGCACATTGTGCCTTAAATTAATGTGTTTCACACCTGAACAGTGTGCTTTGGTAACAGCACAGTACAGGTCTCCTGCAGCTCTCGGCTCATGCCCCGCTGATACACAAGCAGGCTGTATGCGGTAGAAGTCATTGATTGCTAGGACGCCGGCGGTCCTAGCAGCCAACTCCACAGACCAGTATGGGAGAGGATGAGGGTGGGCTTTGTCTGTGTCTTGAAGAGACTTGCCGTGAATACTGCTCGCAGGTGCTGGGTTTGCAAAAGCAAGCAGTGATAACCCAGTGGTAGTACAAGTGAACCTGAGTGAGCTGCGGGACAGAGAAAATGTACCAGCGCCCGGTTGTGGCCCACAGGCTGGACTTTGGAGACCCCTGCTTTATTGGATTGCCTTTAACTTCTGTTTGTATTGTTATTATAACGCTGATGTTCTAAAATGAAAGTTTCTGCTGTGACCATAGAACTTTAATGAAATAAATGTGTGGGGAACTTCACAAAGTAAGTTTTCAAACTTCAAGATTATTTTAATTACTAAAAGTAGAGTAGGAGTAACTGAAACACAATTTGTGAAGGAAGATATAATTTTACATTTTAACTAGAGATACACTTTAATATCATATCCAAACAGCAAACTACTTGTTAGTAATTTAGGATAACTGCTCAGTGACAAACTTTTAACAATACATACTATATCACAAGTTCTTAACAATTCATTAGGGAAGAGAACATTCCGCAAGCTTCTGCAGAGCTCAGACTAGTATTCACAGTAATAAGTTCATTATAATTAATTCAGTTGATAGGATGTGCTAAATAACCCTTTGTGAATGGGAAGTTCAGTTTGCTACGTATTTTTAATCAAAAGGACTTGGATCTGGAACTTTTCACACATTATAATGGACACTAACCAGAGCTGGGTGGATTGTTCCGGAAAGATAGTTCAGACAAAGGCTATCAACACAGGATAAGCTTTAAACATTAATGAGGAACACTGCATACTACCTGCAGGTAACTGTCAAATCTATTAGTGCCTGATAAGTCTGGAGGTGGCTGGATGACTCGGGGACCATGATGATTGAGTGCTGTGCCTAAGGCCGGATCTGTGGTCTAATTAAAGTGTGTCCTGTTGAATGAATGTGGCGCTGAGTAAGTAAAGCAGTCTATTGCGAACAAGCATTGTAAAGTGCTCAAAAGTGTTGAAGCCATTGTATTCACAAATGTGTGCCTATTGGAAGAACAGGTAATTAAGAATGGTGGAATAAACTAGAGCGGGTAATAGACATAATAATGATTTCTACACAAGCAGCAAATACGGGGCACTCTTAACCCTTTGAAGACCGTAAGATTTTGGAACACCAAAAGAATCAATTTTTTTGTTTTTAAAATTTGTACACTTCAGTTGCTGTAACTAAGCCATTTCATGAAATAATTGGCAAAAAGCTAGATCCATTTGTTGTTTGTTGATAAGAACTAATATTTTGACTCAAACTAAAAAAAAAAAAAAAAAAAAAAAAAGAGTTTTAAGTTCTTAATCAGATGATACACGCAATTAAAAACATGGGACAAATACGTCCCTTGGTCCTCAAAGGGTTAAGACAAGAATATAATATTGCTTGTTTCTGTTATTGACCAGGTTTAGGTGCCTTTTTTTATTAATACCTGGACACAAAATGTGGAAAATTTGTTCAACAGAACATGCTTGAAAGATTGATTCTAATGATCACATAAGAAAAATTACTAAAATTAGGTGATAGTTTATTTACCGTGAGCATTTCAAAATACAGTGCATGGAAATTAATGCAAAATGATGGTGTAGCGCTACAAATAGACAAATAATATAACATATACAAACTCGTACGTGAGCATATACGTGTAAACAGTCACAAACTGCACAGGTGACCCCCCACATATACGATCCCCAATCTAGGGGACCAAATGATAGTAAGGTAAGTGATTCCTCGCAGGGGAACACAACAAATAACACAAGTGAAAAGTGTCTAAAATTAATACATCATGCTGAAATTGCAGTCCATATATTATATTCCAAAATGTGCAGGAACACAGACATACAAATGTGGATGTAACCGAGGACCATAGGTGCCACACACTGTGATGTGATATCCGTAAGTGGCCAAAGTGCCTCCTCACCTCCTTAATATGACCACAAGGGCCAACTTGCTTTGTGGAATATCCACATATGTCAAGGGATAGTCACGTCAACAGATGAACCCTTCTGGATACCTTGTAGCCTCCAGTGCTCTTGAACAATCTCCTGTCATCTCGCACTCATATGTATCCATTTTCACCATAGGGTCATAGCAAACAACAAAAAAGATCCTCCATAGTGTGATACTGTAAATCATTTATTGCCAGCCTGAAGAATAATAAAATGCCCACTCACATGTAAGGTGTACAAACTCAACATTATCCCATGTTATGGGTATGTACAAATGGTAATCCGTATTCCAAAATGGCATCCGCGATGATGTCACCACGCCCCATTCTGTCACTAAGTTACCGATGCATTGAGTCACGATGCCCACGTGACTTCCTCGAGGTCAGAAGAGTTAAATGGAGCTGTAACTGAAATGAAATTGTGTTGCTGTTAATAAATATTTGCTTGTACATTTTAACCCTTTCACTGCCAGGTCCGTAGGTCGTATGGACCTGACAGCGGGGAGGTTACACACAATCTAGTGGCTACAACCATGGGGATTGTGTATAAAACTGACAGGCAGACTCTTGCCTGTCAGGTGGAAGCAGCCGGGCGGCTGCGCTGCCGCCCGATTGCTTCCACAGTCTCCGGTGGACATGTGTGCAAAAAACAGGCAAAAACAGCTCTGGCAGCAAAAAGGATAAAGTTTGCCTTAATGGAAAAAAGGAATTCACCTTTATTGAAATCAAAGGAACAGAAAACTGTAAATAAGCAACTTAAAGTGTATGTTCGGCCCAAACTTTTTTTTCTTAGCATGGAAAAAGTGAGAAGGGTTAAAACCCCTGTCAAGATTTATACTGCTACTCATGGCTTTGTCAGAGAGATTTCCAGAATGAGCCATACTCACTTTGGTTTGGGAGTCATACATTTGCACAGAGGTAATGAAATCTTGAAACAAGAGCTGCTGGAGAGCAGCAAGCAGATCCACCTGCCAGAATGGGGAGTGAAGCAAGGTTGAAAGCATGAAGCTGGGAGGAGGCAGAGTGAGAAACTCACACTCTGGACCCAAATGTCTGAGATTTCTGGGACCAGAAGGCCAACAGACATCCCTGTACTCTGGGAAGTATTGTGTGGAGACAAAACACTAAACCTGGCTTTAGATGGACCACTTTTTTCATTCAGCCAGCAAAAAAAAAAAAAAAAGTCAAACAAATTCTTCCATCCACACAATCGAGGTGGATAGAGGAATCCTAGGTAAAAGGTAGATTTTAGAGGTTCCAAAATGAATTATTGTATCACCCAATATATGGCTTCCATCCAGTAGCCAAAAAACATGCAGACAAAAAGAAGGTTTGTGAAAAGAAATTCACAGGAAAGCGGCTACATTATGAACAGAATGTGATACTCAGAAAAGTTTCCAAAAAATTATGCTTTATTTCACATTAATGATTGACATATGGGCAATCATCCTGGTTTACCATCACCTCAGTATGAGACAATACACACAGACCTAAAACCAGACCTAAAACCAACAGAAATCAATCATTAGATTGACTTCTGTAGATTGGAAGCAGCCACTCATGGATCAAAATTTGCCTGTTTCAGCAGGGAATTTCAATTAATCGATGGCCAGCTTAAGACTTTCCAGAAATTCTTAGAATCAGCCATCACACCCTTTCCTTAGAAACATTTAAAAGGTAAGAACGGTAAGAAATATTCAGCTACATTTTTTTAGATATGCTGTGTGAATGGGAGCACATAACAAACCTGTAGAGTTTTTACATATTTGACTGCAAATGTGGAAATTCACTTTCAGTTGAGAAACAATTTTAAATTTATTAGCAGGACACAAGGGCAAGGGATTCTTGTACCTTTAAACCCCCTTTACTTTTATTTTTTTCATTTTGGATAAAGTAAGGGTGAGTAACCCGTCAGTTTTTTTTGCCATCTGTGTCTCATTGGGGAGATTTACCTTCACTTCCTGTCCCATAACCAAAACAGGACGTGAGAGAAAATCCCTGCAAATTTTGAGAATCCCTTGGGGCTCCCAGAACTAGTTTATTTTTCTAGGGACAACCCAAATTTGGGATTTTCTTTTACTTTCACTTTCAACAGTAATGGTAAACAGGACGAAAACAAAGGCGACTCTCTCTAATGGGGGCATAGACCACAATAAAAACCAAATAGGTGTTCTAGTCCATCTCCAATTTGTGCAAATTTAAAAAAACTTTTGCCTTTAGTTATACCTTAAAGATAGCAGATAAACTTGGTTGATATTTATTACTGTAGGGCATGTAAGGTACCTTCCCTGTTACCCCCAGTAATGTTCACACCCCTAATGCAAACCAAATTCATTTCCTTTATACTACTAAAACCTACTAAAATCCTTTATGCCTCCTACAACGTATGTACATGAGTGGGGACTTCAACATGCCATTATTGGCTATAAACAATTAATCAATGATTCTAGCAACTCATTAGACACTTTTCTCATTAAACACACACTAGAATAGATTACTTTCTAATTAACATACTCCTCACCTCCATTTACGTGGTCTGACCTCGCACCAATTGACATGACATTTTCACTTGAACCTCAAAACTCTAAGTGATGTTATTGGAGACTCAGTGATTTTCTACTTAAATAGATTCCCCTTCCATAAACAAAGTCATATGTGCTTCCATCTGTCAATGTAAAAGACCCAGGATTAGACAAACGGTGTAGCTTTACCTCAAATCTCATACTTCCATGCAGCCTTTTTGATCAATATACTAGACATCTAATATTTCTACACATCTCATCTTAGGCCAGTGCCATCTCATACTCTTATAATAAATGGTCAGAGATTGCAAAATTATGGATTGCACCTATACACTGCAACTCAATGCTTAGGTTCTGACCACTGAGTATAGAGACATTGATTTACATGATGAAGTTTACTAAAGGGAGCTAGAAAGCATGCCAGAAAAAAAAAAAAAAAAAAAAAAACCGTGTGCTGATGTCTGAAACCTCCCACATGATATCTTTCCTCTACACACTGGTCATCCCAGATAGTTTCATCCATCATAAGGCAATTCCATGGAAGCTTAAATCTCTCTTCTACATCTACATTAAATATCTCTTCTACAACCTTATCAATGCAAATCAACCTTTCCTGCCTTTCACAACCCAAAAATAACAATATAAAAACTGCCTTGAATGAAGCACTTTGCACGGCTTCCTTTGCTAATATGTGCTTCTGCTATGTATATACAGTATACATAGGAACGTTTATATACCACTACTGGAACACAACTATCTGCTGCTGAACAAAATCAAGTTGGGTTAATTGCTGCTCAGTCATTCACAGGAAGCCTTATATTTTTATCAATGAATACAAAGCTCCCTCTAAATGGCTGAGGTAGAGACCCTGACATCATCCAGTCACCTCTCTACCTCAGCTATTCAGCAGAAGCCTTGTATTTTTTGTGATAAAATACAAGGTTTTCTGTGAAAGGCTGAGTAGCACTTAGCCTGCCTCAATTTTGTTCCGACAGCATATGGGAAGTCCCCTTACTATTGCTGGAACAGTGCTGTATACAGCGGATTCTACATACAGTTTATACAGGGCTCACAGCAGGAGCCTGTGTTAGTAAAGGAAATATTTGCTTGGGCCAGCTTGCCCCAAATAAACTATTTATCCAGTTCAATACTGGGCACTTTTACCCCCTTCCTGTACAGGCCAATTTTTAGCTTTTAGCGTTGCTGCATTTTGAATGACAATTGTGCAGTCATGCAACACTGTACCCATATGAAATTTTTATAAATTTGAGACAGAGCTTTCTTTTGGTGGTATTTAATCACCACTGTTTTTTATTTACTTTGTGGTAAACAAAATGAAAAAAGACCGAAAATTTAGAGAAATATAAAAAAAAAAATTTTTTTCCTAGTTTCTGTTATAGCCATTTTTCCGCTATAGCACATTCGTCAAATGGTTAACGTGATAGCAAAGCTGGAGTTAAATTGTTTCATTTCTACTGACAACATATATCACCAGGGCATATGGGAAAACCTTTTTTTTTTAGGCAGATTTAAAATGTCAGAATCTTTATCTGTATATGATGCCAATCCATAGTTTGTTACGACTTTTGAAATCATTCTAGAAAAAATACATTTAAAAAAGGCATTATAAACCTTCCTACTTGCACATTGTGTTTTTCACCTGCATAAGATGTGCATTTATCATGTAGTTGCATGGTGCATTTTATTGCTGTATACTCCCAGCCTATAGTATAGTAATCACATTAAGAAGTTTCAATTTGTGTACAAACATGGAGGTATACTGCACAGGCTAGTGCCTGACCTCTAACATACCAAAACCAACACTCAGATCTTCATGCTACACAGGAAACACAGAATCTGTCACTCGCTGGGGTGTAGCCCTCAATAGATCGGGGAATCTTGATAGCAGCAAAAAAGAATACAACAGGGCGCACTCTCCTCGTGCATTACCGTGATTTATATTTATTATAAAATCACAAATGCATACTCACAAACCAAAATGGTCATAAAAACAGAGACAAGGAGCCAAAAGATGAGTCCCAGATTTCGGGGGTTCTTTGGTGGAAAATACTAACGCGTTTCAGGAGTCGAACCCCTTTCCCTTATCATTTGGTCCCTTATATATGAACCATCAATATGTATAAGATTTTCAGCTCTGTCGAAGGGAGTTTGACTAGTATTTTCCAGATTATTAATTTGGAAATAACCATGAGCTATGGCCCTAGAATTATTGCTCTCACTGACATTTGAGGCAGTACCTCACTTGTGGCACAATTTGTTTTTACACATACACTCATTACAAATCCATATTTATTGCAAAATCCTTAACATCCAAACATTCAATATTTCCAAATGACTTTCGTAGTTATCCTCAAATCTTCTACATCTTAAAATAGTTCTATAGAAAAGGTCAGTTGATTTTGTATGTTCCTCTCTTCAAATCTATATAAAACCCTCTATATTTTGAGCCCTTCCATTTTCACCACCAAACAAAAAAACCACATGCACACACACCAAAATAAGACCTTTCTCTAAGTATATCAGGTGTAGATATTCATTTATATCTTTTTGATATCAAAATAATAATTTACTTTTAATCTATGGGTGTTCTATTGTATATCTGCATTTGGCATTTAATTTTTTTTAAGGTTCATTTGTAATCTTTACAGTGGTTCTAAAAGGCTTTATATTCTTTTCTTTTAAATAATAAACACATCATACTCACATGCTTTGTGCAATGGTTTTGCACAGAGCAGCCCTGATCCTCCTATTCTCCCCGCTGACACTTCTGGCCCCTCCCACTTGCCATGTGCCCCCCATGCTCCCCTTGTCCCATGAACACTTGCTCTGGGACCACTCATGTGGGTTCCTTCCAGAGCCATCTTTGTGTGCCTATGGGACACAGAGTGTGGCTCAGTCTCACCCCGCTCTCTCTTCACTGGCTGTGATTGACAGCAGCAGGAGCCAATGGCTGCTCTCCTGGACATTGCTGGATTGGGATGGGACTCAGGTAGGTAAAAGGAGGGGTTGAGGGGGAGCTGCAAACTGAAGGTTTTTTTATCTTCATGCATAGAATGCATGAAGGTAAAAAAACCTTCAGCCCTTTAACTGCTTACAAAGGATGCTGGTACTTCCTTTTTTCTAGTAGTTTTACAATGCAGACACTGCCCTATACAAAAATACAAATGTAAAACCTTGTTTTCTCTATATTATATAAAATGTACAGATTAGGCTGATGTACTGATAGCAGTTGATATAGACCTTTTTATTATTTCATGGCTTCATCTGTAATAAGAGGTTAGAAAAAGCTGTTCCACATTATGCATCTGTATGGACAGGACTTTGTCGCCAAATGTATGTTATTATTGCTTTATAGTAAAATCAAATTATTTGAAAATGTTTTCTATTTGTATGCAAATATTATCAATAAATTGCTGCGCTCAAAAGTCACAACTCAGAATCTGTCACAACTATATAAGTGATAACATAAATTAGTCCAAATGTAGAAATTAATAGTCCCAGTGTTATGAACTATATAGTAGATCACCACGTGTCTTCAATATAATTAGTGCTCCACCAACAGAAAATGGTAGGACTCTTACCAGAACATGTGGACCCTTACAAAAAAGAGTTACAAACGCATGAGAGTATATCCACCGAATCCCTCAGAATTGGAAGATGTTATATCATGGTACTGCATGGAAGTATCACCTTCAATTCCTCCCCACTCTTAATCTCACGTTTATACCTCTCAGTATGGCCATGCAAAGAAAGAAAGAGGCGACCATTGCATAAAACATGTTTATTATCATAAAGTATTGCACTCACATTCAGGTGGGCAAATCAGCGTTGTGTACAGAGTATTCTCCTGTCCCGGGAACAGGTACACTTCCTGGTGTTAGAGAGCAGCGTGTAGACGTCAGATGTACAAGCTCCATCTGCGGAGCTTGTGCATCTGACGTCTACACGCTGCTCTCTAACACCAGGAAGTGTGCCTGTTCCCGGGACAGGAGAATACAATTGACCTGATTGTCTTGCCAGCAGCTATTTTTCCACAGCTTTTTTTTTTCTATTTGTTTGGCCTAGCCTTGCTCTTTACCACTAACTTCGTACAGTACCTCTGAGTAATAAAAACATTATTATCCATAAATAAAAATAACCATTAGTAATGCAACAATAGACAGAAGTGGATTCTAGCAGTCATTTTATTTAAATCCACCTTTCTGATCCATTTCATAAACAGTACAATATAGATTTACTGGAAAACATCAGGAATTGATAAGACCTGAGCTGAAAGGTTAGGAATTTCCTTCATATAACTATATGGTAGCAGATTTTTAAACATGGTTATAAAACAAGAAGTTAGGATTACAATATATTCTTGACTTTTTACTTCAGCTCCAACAGCTTCTGCTCTAAAGTCTCCTTATTAGCACCACTAAATTCAAATACCTGTGAAGGAAGAAGGAAATGAGGTGTCAGTCTTGTTCAGCTATAAATTTTTGCACAAGAACAAGTGACCAAACTTATAATTGGTATACAACATGCATAATTCCCTTAAAACAAATATGTGCCCTATATACTGAAAATCGTGTATACATAACAGCGAATACGAAAGTCCACCTCACTCGTAGCATTCAAACATCCCTCAGCTGTCATTTTCTTATGGCTAGTTGAAAATAAATGTAAGGAAGCATCTAAATGTTTTATGTGAGGAAAGAAACCCCCCCCCCCATGCACACACATGGAAATTGTTGAATTTTTCCCTACAGATTTGAACAGGCAAAACAGATTTTCATTGAAACAGTTCATAGAAATAAATTGTGATATACTTGAATAAAACCACAAGTAAAAATTTCCTTTTAAATATTTAACATAAATATCAAAAAACATGTAAGAGTACTATGGAAAAGGACAAGAAAAGATCCATTTAGCAAAAAAACAAAAATACAACTTCTGGTAGCCGATTTACATAACTGCCCACCAGTCTCATGTTTGGGGCTGTTGTCCTGCTGCAGAATAAATCTGGGGCCAATTACACTCCTCCCTGATAGTGTGGCATGATGGATAAGTATCTGACTGTATTTCTCAGCATTGAGGACACCATTGATCCTGACCAAATATCCAACTCCATTTGTAGAAATGCAGACCCAAACTTGCATGGATCCTCCATCATCAGGGAGGTTATATTATATATATTTTATTTACACACACACACACACACACACACACACACACACACACACACACACACACACACACACACACACACACACACACCTTCTCTACTTCCTTATTCCATTCTCCCAGACAAAGCTACAATGGGGCTTTTTTCTACAAAGCTATATTAAATGCCATGGCAATGTGTCACAACCCAAAAATCAATCCACTATGAATGTAGGTCTGACAAGCTACTTTTGGAATTTATCTAAAATGGGCCAGACAGAATCTGGAGCACATGATGGGGCACCCAGTCAGCTTCAATCTTCAGGTTATTCAGTTAAGCTTTGAAAGTGAAAAAGGAGCCGACTGGTTGGCCCACTCATCTGCTCCAGCTTTGATAAATTTCCTCTCAATGTGTTTTTTTTTGCCAATGATCAAATGGTGTTTACACAAACCCTTATATTAAAACATAGTTCAAGTTAAGATTAAGCAGATAGAAGTTCTATGTAAATGAGTTTTGTAAACACCCTAAAAAAAAAAAAATTATATATATATCTGATACATAGTTACATACCTTTACCCCACCTTTATAGAATTGGAATGTTGGCATGCATTTGATATCACAGTGCTGAGCAACATCCTACAAAACAAAAAATAATAATAAAGAATATGAGATCCCTCACCCTGTCAAACAACCCATTCAGTTTAAAACAGAAATGAAAAGGCAAAAACATTTGTGTATACAGGCAGTCCCCAGATTACGAACAAGATAGGTTCTGTAGGTTTGTTCTTAAGCTGAATTTTTATACAACATGGAAAAGGTAAAAAAGCCCAAAAAATGTTTTTAAGTTTTGGATAGCATAGGGAAGGGTTAACTGGTCATGCAGTGATGTTGCATTGCTGACAGGTCCACCAGATAGTAGGTGATCGGTAAGATGTCTACCCAGTGGTTTCTAGGACCAGCGTGACATCACACAGCCTCCATTCCCAAGTATGAGTCGTATGTCAGTTGGATGTTTGTACCGTGGGGACTGCCTGGTATTATAATACCCTTTTTTTTTTAAAGAAAAATATAATGGTATATAATCTCTGCATAAGGGACTTGGGGAGGTGGGGGTGGAGTAACACCAGTAAAATGATATTCCCAGTGAATGGCTGCATGGGGGAGGGGGGGCATGTTAGCACAAGTCTGTTCATTGCAAGACAGGCAGGCTGTGCGCACAGCACAGCCAAAAAACTGACGCTGGGAGGAATGTGCTTCTATGCCCAGCGTGGTCAGTTTAATATAGGAAAGCTGGGGGCCTGGCAGGATCACCAAGTATTTCACACAACAGAAGCAATAGAATGAGAACAGGATACTTTTAAACAGAAGTACGAGGTACAAAAAAAAAACAAAAAAAAAAAACTGGCCTTCTTGCCATAGTCATAACAGGTCAGGTATATTTGTGCAACTGTACCTTCAAAACCTAGTTTTTGGACATAGTTTATTAAAAAAGTGCCTAAGTAATAACACACCCACAAAAAACACTCTTAGCATTAGCCTAATTAAAAGTGAAGTATACAGCCTGTGTCAACATGCTTTTGTTCGGTTTAAATGGGTTTTACTTTCCTATAGGAGCAGCGTATGGGAATGCAAAACCTGCTTGAATCAGGTTTAAAGTAGGTCAGAAGGATTTCAAATGCAATTCTGAGTAAAATCTATTTTAAAGCATATTTTTACGGTTTGTTAATAAATAGGATTTTTGACTTTCCAGTAAAATCAATTTAAGGGGGTATTGTGCATAGTACACAATCTTTAGTCTTTAACCCTCGGTTATATGTAGCCACTTTCAAGCGTCTGTACACTGTCAAAAAAGGGAACATTACTATCAAATTCCCGGAATGGTCCAAAAGGGACCAACAGAAAGAAACCTGGTTTGCATCAAGTAAAAAACAAACGCAAGAGCAAAAGCAGACTTTACAAGAAGTTAGTCCTTGACCCAGAAAAGCATAGTTCAGGATCAACTGAACTCATTCATTCAGCAGAGCTTCTACTGGAAAGATTAGGCATCCTTGGGACTGGAAACAATACAGTGCAGTTGTAGGCTGAACCTGGGGGCTTGGAGGGCCACATCCCTGGCATTCACCACCCCAAAAAAGGTTCTAAAGCACTCCAGAGGAAGAACCAGAATTCAGAGTCCAGATGTTGACCACTGAACAAGTATACCTACCAAGTTACCAGACCAGGGAAGAATGATGTATGATGGTCAGGGCTGGAGCTGGAAATCCTGCCCAGATCAAAAGCAGATCCACTGTCCTGTAATGTGTCAACCATGAGAATATTCCACGATGAAAAAAAAAAAAATGATAGTGTCGTGCTGCTAACATAAATCAATACATGTAAATATACAAACAAAAAACGTGACTGATAGTCCCAAAAAGATGATGAAACAAAAAATAAATGCAATTCTTAAAAAAAATCCAAATAAGTGAAAATCTTCCTCCTGGTGATTGCACCCAAAATCCTAGTGCTGTAAATCTTCAATACATGTGAATCACCACAGTGAACATAGACTTCCCAGTGGACTCTCATCTTCTCGCATGGACCTGTATGTGGACACATGTCAAACAAAGCATGCAGCAGCTCATCTATTATTTTCATTATTTGGCAGCGCACGATTTTCTTTTGCCTTTAATATTTCATGATGGTCAATGTAAGCCACCACAGTGGCATAGTCTGATGAAATCCACGTGCACGTGCAATTCATTTCTCAAAAATTAGGAGCAGCAACAGATATCCAACCCTGAACCCGATTGTGGTTCTCACGACCATTTCAGCTGGCGCCCAACGTGGGGCCCCAGGTTCTGACCGACGGGAGACCGCACGAGGGACTGAGCGGCTGGCCGGGACAGACCAAAAGGGGCCTGCGCAACCCCTGTACGATTTGTTTCTGTCCAGTCTGCCCGCTGGTCTTGTCGGCTTCCGGAGGCCATCTAGAGGCAGGTAACCCTGTCCAGTGTGTCATCCTGAGGGACTGCGGCCCAGCAGACTGAAAGAATACGTTGCAATTGAGTGTTCTGACCCAGGTGAGCTGTCGGCCCCTGAGAAGACGGCCCCTTGCAACAAGCGTCTACAGACGGTGACTCGGGGTTGACAGTGTGGGAGACCCCTGAGGGTTAGCTCAGCTGCTGAGGCTTCGTGGCACTGAGGGGCGACAGAGGTAATGTCTTGTTCTGAGTGTATTTGTGGATTATTGTTTTGACATACACGAGAGTGTATGTTCTGAGATTAAACACAGAGGGGAGATAAAACAGAAAGCAGCGGAGGAGGGATATTAACCTATTAGTTGCCCGCGCTGCCCCCTGAAGCCGTTAGCTGAGACTACGGCGAAAGAACAGAACAGAGCGAGAAGAGCTTGGATACGAGTTGGGTGACCCAGAGAGAGGAGGGGAAGATGGGTCAGAAGACAGCCAAGCCACAAAAAGGACTGCTAGTGTGTGATATTGTGAAGAGGAGAGAAGGTAGTGAAGCAGTTAAAAAGTTATCTAAAGTAGCGAAAGTTTGTGAGCTGAAGGTCGCCATTGCCCGACTTCAGCCGGAGGAATGGCATATATTATTGAAGGAACAGAGAGGAGTTTTATGTGATAAAAGGTTTGCTGAATGTGGCAGAAGCTTGGTATAGAACTGCAAAAGCGTTACATAAAGAAGGATGGATGGAAGAAATCCAGAAAAATGGCGATTGTACATTGTATGTGTATCACAAGGTTGAAAATGGAAACGTGCCAACACCACCTCCCTATGAATGTGGGACGAAGGAGGAGAGGGACAGCCCTGCCCTTCGTCTAACGCCCACTTTATTCCCACCACCCCAGCCCAAGCACAACCCACCATGACAACTTCCGGTAGCAGCCATCTTGCTGCACCTGTATTGTCACTTCCTGCCCAGCCCAGTACACTTCCACCTGGTGGCCATCTTGGTACACCCGGAAGGCCCAACCAAGGCGTATACCCAGGTCTTCCTGTTCTAAACCAGGATGGCTCATATCACATTCCCGTATTCCCTACAGTAGAAGCCGGACATATGAATGACAATGCATTCGAGTCAGATGATCAACAGCCGCAAGCGACTAGGACGCCGATAGGCATGACTTCCAAACCCATGCCAGATGTCCAATTGAATGATGATGCATCTGAATGGAGTGATCGACAGCTGCAAGCAACAAGGGTGCTGATAGATTTGACTCTCAAACCCACGCAGAGTGGAGTACAACCTAAACAGGAACAGTACACAGGACAGCCCGACATCCAAGATTACCAGAAGGGGCACCGGTAATGTATGTCGCTTTTACTCCATCACAAGCAGCGGCCTTAGTGACGAGTCTGCCTGACCCAGAGAAAAAGCCAGTGCCCTTCTAACGCAGGATAGTACAGATACAAGAAACTTACTCAGCCGCCTGGAGAGACTTGATCAGTCTATACCAAATTAAAGCAGGACACGTTTTCTGGCCGGTCATGCAGACGGCCTTCAATGATGCCTGTCTGACAAGTGCCACTTCCTATTCTTCAGGCGTGGGGTTCTGTGCCCAGCTCCACGACTGGGCAAAGGAGAAATTGGAGGATCAGACCACCACGATCCAAGACATCACCCAAGATAAAGGGGAGTCTGTGGAGAAGTATTATGCCAGACTCATACAGGCCTTTGATGATCTGGGCTTCTCTCAATATGAAAAGGCACACACACACACACACGCTCTCAACTGCTTTTGTTTCAGGGCTCAGAGAGGATATCAGAAAAGGCCTGATGGTGACCCGCCCTGAGTACCGCTCTATGAAGATGTCCGATTTACTGTTGGCGGCCAGATCCATAGAAAACCAAAAAGGGAAAAAAACAGCGCCCCTCATGGTGGTCAATGATGAAGATCCCACCTACACTCATCCACCACCACTGCCCAATATTAGGGAAAGGAGAACCTGTTACAACTGTGGAAAACGGGGACACTTTAGAAGAGAATGCAGAGCTCCAAGACATCCCAGACAAGACAGGGACCCCCGGGATGGGCAGCGCGAACATCAACCACCACGCCCCAACTCTCGCTAGGAAATGGGCAAACCCGTGTCATCCCTTACGGCAGTGTCCTCAAACGGGACTGGAGGACTCCTTGCAAAGGTCACGTTACCCATACAAGGAAAACCTACCACTTTTCTCATTGACACGGGTGCAGCCAGGAGCGTGCTAAGGGCTGAGGACCTGCCTGCTGATTCTTTCCTTTCCACTACTGACGTTTCCTGCGTGGGTGTGGATGGGGTGCCCCGTTCCAGCCCACTTACAGAGCAACTCCAAGTGAGGACATTTCCTGCTTTGCTTGCCAGATTTGTGGTGTCCTCTACATGTCCCTTAAATCTGCTAGGAGCTGATGTGCTGTCCAGACTGCAGGCCTCAATCATTTTCACGCCTGAAGGGGGAGTGAAACTACACACTCCCCTATCCTTGGAGGACTCCTCTGCCTTGTGCTCCTTACCCCTCATGATGACATTACATGAAGCAATAACCCCAGGTGCAATACCACAGGAAGTACTTGATAGAATCCCTACATGTTTATGGTCCACAGGACCAGAAGACATTGGTCACTTGAAGGTGCAACCGGTTTCAATCAAGCTCAAAGAGGGCGCATTATTGCCCCGAAAGCCTCAATACCCACTTAAACTGGCGCAGTCAGCAGCTATATCAAAACATGTAGTTGCTCTAGTCCAGAATGGAGCTTTGGTCCCCTGCACCTCACCATGTAACACACCCCTATTTCCTGTCAAGAAGAAAAACGCCGAAGGAGGAACCAGACAGTTACAGAATGGTGCAGGATCTGCGAGCAGTTAACGAAGCCACGGTGTTGGATACCCCAGTTGTGCCAAATCCACATACCTTATTATCAGGTGTACCTCCAGAGGCTGAGTACTTCACAGTGGTGGACCTGGCCAATGCCTTCTTCAGTGTGCCCCTTGCTCAAGATAGCCAGTACCTTTTCACCTTCAGCCATGAGGGCCGGCAGTACATCTGAACAGTTGTGCCACAAGGAGCCCAAAATTCACCCAGCCAATTTGCTCAGGCAATGGCAGGGTTCTTAAGCACATGGCAGGCAGAGAATCCTACTGTGACCCTGCTCCAATATGTCGATGACCTCCTGCTGTGTGCCGACACCCTGCCCTTAGCAGCAGAAGCATCTGAAAAGCTGCTCCGGTACTTGGCCAAACAAGGCTGTAAGGCCTCCAAAGACAAACTACAATGGTGTTCCAAGAAAGTCACCTTTTTGGGCCACTGTATTTCCAAGGGTACTTTCTGATGTACAAGGCCTCATTATAAAAAGGCGGGCCTGCCCCTCCCAGAATAGAGTTATTTCAGAGACTCAAAGCTAGAGTTGCTTTACCTGTGCATCGTCCACATCCACCTTAATGAACACAGCTTCTGGGTGCTTAGTACACAATTGCTAAAAAACAAACAAACAAAAAAACGGAAAATTAAGACAAAAGAAAAGAATGTTACCCATTTGTTTGATTCTTTCAGTATTTATGTAAACAAAGAATAAAACACACACACACACACACACAGAATGGCTGAGCACCTATTCTTTGTGATGGTGATCCTTTTAAATAACCACTTGACCATCCAACAGTTTTACTCCCTTTATGACCAGGTCATTTGTTATTGTTTAGCACTGCAATATTTAATATCATATTTTTTCACACAAATAAAGCTTTCTTTTGGTGGCAATTGATCACCACTATGTTTTTTATTTTTTTATTACAAAAACAGAAAAGACCGAAAATAATGAAAAGAAAACAATTTTTTACTTTCTGCGATAAAACATATCAATTTTGGCCAAATGTATTCTGCTACATGTCTTTGGTAACAAAAAATTCCAATAAGTGTATATTGATTGGTTTGTGTGAGTTACAGTTGGAAGAAAAACTATGTGAACCCCTAGGGATTACGTGGAGTTTTGCATGAATTGGGCATAAAATGTGATCTGAACGTCATCTAAGTCACAACAATAGAAGAACACAGTCTGCTGAACATAATACTACACAAACATTAGATGTTGCCATGGTTTAATTGCACATAACATGTAATCATTCACAGTGCAGGGAGGAAAAAGTATGTGAACCTTTGGACTTAATAACTGGTTGACCCTCCTTTGGCAGCAATAACCTCAACCAAACTTTTCCTGTAGTTGCAGATCAGACCTGCACAACGATCTGGAGTAATTTTGGACCACTCCTCTTCACAAAATTGTTTCAGTGTAGCAGTATTCTTGGGATGTCTGGTGTGAATCGCTCTCTTAAGGTCATGCCACAGCATTTCAATTGGGTTGAGGTCAGGAATCTGACTGGGCCACTCCAGAAGGCGTATTCTGTGCTGTTGCAGCCATTGTTTTGTTGAATTACTTGTATGCTTTGGGTCATTGTCCTGTTGCATCACCCATCCTCTGCGGAGCTTCAGTTGGCGGACAGATGGTCGTACGTTTTCCTGCAAAATGTCTTGATAAACTCTGGAATTCATTTTCCCATCAATGACAACAATCCGTCCAGGCCCTGAGGCAGCAAAGCAGCCCCAAACCATGATGCTCCCTCCGCCATGTTTTACAGTGGGGATGAGGTTTTGATGTTGGTGTGCTGTGCCTTTTTTTCTCCACATCTGGTTTCATCTGTCCACAGTATATTTTGCCAGTAGTGCTGTGGAACATCCAGGTGCTCCTTTGCAAACTTCAAAACGTGCTGTAATATTCTTTTTGGACAGCAATGGCTTCCTCCGTGGTGTCCTCCCATGTACTCCATTCTTGTTTAATGTTTTCCTTATTGTAGATGTGTCAACAAAAATGTTAACATGTGCCAGAGATTTCTGTAGGTCTTTAGCTGACACTCTGGGATTCTTCTTTACCTCATGCAGCATTCTGCGCTGTGCTCTTGCAGTCATTTTTACAGGACGACCACGCATAGGGAGAGTAGCAACAGTGCTAAACTTTCTCCATTTGTAGACAGTCTGTCTTACCGTGGACATAAGAACATCAAGGCTTTTGGAGATACTTTTGTAACCCTTTCCAGCTTCATGCAAGTCAACAATTCTTGATCGTAGGTCTTCTGAGAGCTCTTTTCTGCGAGGCATGGTTCACATCAGACAGTGCTTCTTGAAACCAGTAAACCCAAAACAGGTGTGGGTTTGTTTTTTAAGGGCAGGACAGCTGTCAGCAACAAATCCAATATCATCACACTGATTGGAGTCAAGGTTGGCTCACTCCTGGCTCCAATTAGCTCTGGGAGAAGTCATTAAGCTAGGGCCTTACATACTTTTTCCTCCCTGCACTGTGAATGTTTACATGTTATGTGCAATTAAACCATGGCAACATCTAATGTTTGTGTAGTATTATGTTCAGCAGACTGTGTTCTTCTATTATTGTGACTTAGATGATGTTCAGAGCACATTTTATGCCCAATTCATGCAAAACTCCACGTAATCCCAAGGGGTTCACATACTTTTTCTTGCAACTGTATAGCGTCTACAAACTACAGTATATATACACAGTACACTGGAATTTTTTTTTTATACTAGTAATGGCAATGATTAGCAACTTAGTGGAACTGTGTGCGGTGGCCAATCAGACACCAACTGATGATGGGTGGAAGGTAGACTGACACTGACATCACCAGTGACATCAATACAGTGATCAGTGATAATACTATACACTGTCTGGGAAGGGGTTAAAGTGGAACTATAGGCAAAACTCCCCCCCCCCCCCATCATTATGTATCAAGTAAGGGAGGGTTATAATCCGTCTGTTTATTTTTTGCCATCTGTGTCCCATTGGGGTGATTTACCTTCACTTTCTGTCTCACAGCCATAACAGGAAATAAAAGAAAATCCCTGCAAATTAAGGGAATTCCTTAGGAAACCCAAGACACCATAACTAGTGTCCCCATTGGAAGGTTTACTTTTTTGGGGACAACTCAAAACTTTTTTTTTTTTTTTAACTTTCACTTTCAATGGTAAATAGGACTATCCAAAACTTAAAAAAAAAAAAAAAAAAGGTTTTGCCATATATACTTTAACATCTCAGGGTAATCAAGGGGTTACGTGTGTGTTTAACAAGTGTAGTGTGTGTAATATATGCTGATTTTTCCTTCTCCCTAGAGGAGGTGTGCGTACTCCTTGAAGATGGTGCCGACGTACAGGTACGCAATGGTGTCTGTACGAGCCACCCGCAGTAAAATTATTGTGGTGGTCGGCAAGTTGATGAAGTGGGGAAGGATTAGTATCTTTTTTGGCTCTGTTAGAGGGACTTCCCCTTACCTATTGTTCCAATGACAAGTGTTTTACAAGACAAGAAATTAGGGAAAATCAACAAGAGACAGAAATAAAAATGCTTAGGAGTGAGTAGGTAAAGACTAGAATCCCTGTCAGCACTGTATTAGAACTGCATCTCCATCTTGCAGATATTCTCTCTTCCTGTCTGGTGAAACAGCCACTGATACCAGCAAATATTATCATAATTCCTTGGCTCACATATGTCTAAAAAGTCAATTGAATTGAAAACAAAAAAAAAAATCCCTTAGTTGTTGAAAAAATACCCCCAGGCAAATAATACCATACAAATAGGACAAGAGCTTCTATAATCCACTAGCAAGCTTCTGTTTTTCAGCAACATGCAAGACTCTTGTAGTAATTTTAGACTCTCAACGCACGATATGACCCAGCATAAGTAAAGCCAGGAAAGGACGGAGCGAATTTCTTTCCTGTAACCGTGGATTGAAGAAAAGAAAAAGGGGGGATTGCTCAATTCCCCCATCAACAGTCAGTGTTCATGGGGAAATCCCTCCCCCTGAGCTATTGTGTTCTCCCTGTGGAGGGGAAGAGGGAGCAGTCCCAGCCGGAAGAACTAGACTCTGGCAATAATTGCATGTAAAATCTGACAGGCTGGTTGTACCCAAATTGATCAATCGATCAACTTGACAAAAAATGGCCACTGCCCCAGTCTATAACTGGCCTTCACAGCAAGGAGCACATGGAAGGGCGACGCATGTCAAACAACAAAAAAGAAAGAAAGAAAGTTAGAGCTGGGAATTTCTTTTTTGTTGTTTGACGATCGATCAACTTGGGTACACTCAGCCTGCCCATAGATGGTTTGACTCTCAGCCAGTCCTTGCTGAACTGGCCAAGATTCAAATTGTCTATGGCTGGCTTAAGGGTCAAATAAAGCTCATGTGTTCCAAAGCAAATGAGTGTGGTGTAGTCTATCTTCTCAAGTGTTCTCCTTTAACCATCGTGCAACCACATACAGCAAAAACATTTTATTCTGTGCTAAAACGCTCACATGTATAGAAAAGAATGAGGCACTACAAACCAAGATAGATCCTTTGAGAAAGTCAGATAACGAAACCAGCCAGGAAGGGACGTCAAGACACAGCTGGAAGTCTCCACCTGCCATCTTGGTTTCTGGTCTCATTCTATTCTATACATGTGAGCATTTTAGCAAGCGATAAAAAGGTTTTTGCTGTATGTGGTTGCATTATGGTTGGCGGTTATGTTTCTTTACACATTCATTCTGCGTTCTAATGTGAAGAACATTTTATTTTGGGATATTAAGCCAAAGAAGTTCAGTATTAATGAAAGTAAGCCCAGTGACATGTGGGCATAGATTCTGGTAATGTATATCGGCATAAGGATTGATACATGAGGATGGGCGTGCACTTGGTGATTTAATTTAACATGTTGGAGCACATTCTTTGCATACGTGAGCACATTTTATATACGGTACTTATTCATTTGTAAAACAGAAATACACTATGTTACAGATATTATTTTATTGATATATTTTGAGGATTGAAGCAATTAGGAGCACGCCCGGATGAAGAGGGGGAAGAAAGATTTATTGATGGATGGATGGATGAATACCAAGAATGTACTAGTTTGGTAAGGGTATTTTGGCATGTGGATCTGGGGAGTGAGTTACACTGTATGATGCACAATGGATATTGGCACATATGTGAGCACATTACCATAAGAGATATTTTTTGTATGGTGCATGGTGACATTTTACACTAGATAGCCATTTTTTGTTTTGGGAAAACTGACTCGGAGCATTAAAGCGGTAATAACCCGCATCCAAAAAAAAAAAAAAAAATGTATAAGCCTTTACCTTGCAGGGGATTATGTGCCAGTATGCATCACATACTAGCACATTATGTAAAAACTTGCCTTAAAACGAAGCCCTCCAGTGGTGCACTGTCACTGCTGACAGGGTTTTCATCATCAGTCTTTTTTCCACGTTCACTGGCTTGAATGGTTGAGCCATGATGACATCACTCCCGCACATGCGTATGGGAGACTCAGGACATGGCACAGTGCTCTGAACGAATGGCACGAGCTTGCCATTCCTTCAGAGCGCATGCGCTGGCTCTAAAGAAACCTGAATATCTCCTAAATGGTGTATAAGCTTACATATAGGTAAAGGATGAAAAAAAAGTGGCTTTACTACTACTTTAAAAGGAGAACATCTGAGAAAATGGAAGATACCACACACATTTGCTTTGGAACACGAGCCTTATTCAATCCTTTCCCGTGCTGGGTCATATAGTTCCGTCATATGTTGGTAAACAATATAAGCCTGCTAATAGATTATAGAAGCACTGGTCCTAATTGTATGATACCAGTAAATACTTCCACATTCTATCAAATAGTGATGCTGGATAATGTAGTTCTACTGCTTTAAGTTGTAATGGGTTACAATTTTTGGCTATGAAAAGTATTAAAATTACACATTTTGATAAAATGTAACTGTAGCAGAGCAGAACTATTTCAATGCTACATGCACTCCTGATATCCATGTATGGGGCAGTTTGAAAGTTATATTGGACCAGTTCTAACAAGTATGTGGCTATAACTACGGTGATAACATGTAACTAGAAAAAGATCTATGCAGAGAAATATTGAAGACAAAACATGAGAAGGCTTTGTTTAAAAGCAGCCATTCTCTTCGTGGCACAAGGCTGACATTTTTCACTAAGAATTAGCATCTATACATCTTTGCAGCAGAGTCCTCCCAGCACTCCCTGTGAGGGACACAAATAAAGTTACACAACAGGTTCCATTCAGAAGTCGTTAAACACAAGGATAACAGGATATTTGTATCTGCTGTATGTAAGTGAAATCGAATTCCTAGCACCAGAAAACCAGTACAGACTTGTGCTCATCTTCGTATGCATTGCTCACGTGCTCATACTTATGAGCGAAGAAGCAAAAGATGTGCTGTTGCAGTTCATTACGTGCACATGCAAAGGGACTCATGCACAATCCAATTAGCATGCACACTTGGCACCCAATGGCCTATTTAAACTGGTCTGTCATGAGCAGTTACTGAATGGTCTTCAGCTTGTTCCTGTGACGTGATCCGCTGTACCTGCTTACCTGTATATGACCCAGCTTGCCTTTGGACTTTGCTGTGGCTCCTGCTTAAAGCGGAGTTCGACTCACACTGCAAAAAAATAAAAGTCAGCAGCTACAAAAACTGTAGGTGCTAACTTTTAAATAAACAGCCACTCACCTGACCCATGATCCCACGGTGTCCTCCCTAAAGCCCGTTTCACCAGCCGCCCTGTGTTCCAGGCGTCAGCATCTTCAGTGTGGGCACCCAGCTGTGACAGTTTGCAGCTTCACAGCCCGGTGCCCACTGCACATGAGCGAGTAGTGCTGAGCTTCCTGAATGGTCATGTAGTCTTCTTGGACCTGTCATGTATCCCAAAAGACTACAGAGAGGGAGGGTGGGAGGACACCTTCCGCTTCCGATCACCTAGGCGATCACAGCGGAAGTGGAAGCGAGTACCTGTCAATTCCGGGTACCCGTTTCCCAAAGGTGCCAATTCTTAATGGGGAGCGGGGGACCAGCCTTTAAAGCAGAACTTCCCCTTTTGGGTGAACTCCACTTTAAACTCTGTTCACCTGATTACTCTAGACCTCGGCCTGTTTACTGGACTTGCTCTACCTGCCAATTTTGTTCCTCGCTGCCCGGTCACTGCTGACTGCTGCCTGTCTCCTGGTCCTGCTTCATCTTCTGCTCTGGTGCCAAGCTGCTCCTGTGTTTCATTCCAAGGACTGCGACTAACAGCTCTACCCACCTACAGAGTGGACACCACCAGACAACTACTCCGGAACTCGTGCAACTCTTTGCTCTCACTCTGTCTCCACCTTCAGGAGTGTTGGGCAGGAGGTGTCTTCACCAGCTACGTGATACTGTAGAACATATTTACGAGTTGAAGGACTATAGGATTCTGAGACAGGATTCAGACACTGGCAAATAAACAGTTCCCAGCCTGGAATAACTTCTCACACTCCCAGCATGCCTGAATTTTGTACTAAAGCAGTGCCAAGAGCAAAAGCATAAAAACACGTATAGTGGTACTAGCGAACTCCAAGAAAATGATTTTACAGGAAAAAAGAAAAAAAAAATCCTATGGGCTTTGTTCATTGAGGGACAAAGGATTCAGAGACACTTGGGGCATCCAAAAGCAGTCCAACTGAAAAAGGTGGGCAACACAGAATTAACGGGTCCACTAAAAAAAACAGAAACTGGGGACATGCAGCTCCTGAGAGAACCTGGCTTTCAATGTAGGCATTCACTGTGGTTTGTAGAAAACTTAAGAGAGTGTGATATCAGAAGACAAAGTGGCAGTTTTGGCAATCTGGAAAATAACTGCCCGATTCCAAATAATCCAAGAAGCACTTACAGGTCTAGTTGAATGCACTTTGAGAGGAAAGGGTGGACCCCAATCCCCAAATAATCTGTCTGAGCCACCAAGAAATGGTAGAAAGCTGGTTCCTCTTTGCAGGGACCATCTGAGATCACAAAGCCTGTCTTCCTAATTGCAACAGTGGCTCTGTGGTAGACTCCTATAGCACAAATACATCAAGACAATGAAGGGAAATCTCCTGATGTACAGGAACCAGACAGAGGGATGGCAGCTCCTCCAGAATTACCATGGGCCGCTTGGCTTCTTCTCTGATTAATGCTCTCCTTGCCCGGCCTGTCAGTTTAGGTGGATAACCATGTCTTGGTAGGTTTGCAGTTGTGCCATACACTTTCCATTTTCAGATGACGAATTGAACAGTGCTCCATAAGATGTTCAAACCTTGGGATATTATTTTTGTAACCTAACCCTGCTTTAAACTTCTCCACAACTGTATCCCTGACTTGTCTGGCGTGTAACTTGGCCTTCATGATGCGGTTTGTTCAGCAATGTCCTCTAACAAACCTTTGATGTCTTCACAGAACAGCTGTATTTATAACGAGATGAAATTACACACAGGTGGACTCTATTTGCTAATTAGTTGACTTCTGAAGGCAATTGGTTCCACTAGATTTTAGTTAGGGGTATTGGAGTAAAGGGAACTGAATACAAATGCACACGTCACTTTTCAGTTTTTTTTTGTAAAACATTTTGAAAACCATTTCATTTTCTTTCCACTTCACAATTATGCACCACTTTGTGTTGGTCTATCACATAAAATCCCTCAAAAAATACATTTACGGTTTTGGTTGTAACATGACAACATGTGGAAAATTTCAAGGGGATGAATACTTTTTCAAGGCACTGTACAGACTGATTTTATGGTTATGGGCTTAGTAACACTAGGCTGCAAAGGTAGGAAATGGCATTACACACATGCCACAGCAGCTTGTATTGTGGCAAAAATTAAACCCCCTTCACCATCAGCAGGCATCAACTGAATGGGGCATTCCCACAATCGCTTGCAATTCATACGGTAGTGATGTGATGGTGCAGCTTTTTGTGGGGTTAAAACAGAGTAAAACAATCACCTGTTAAATGTCATATGAAAAGTGATCAGCTGTAGATCACTCTTCAGAGGTTCACAATACAGTTAATGAATCACCTGCAGTAAAATATTTCATGAATGCCACATCCTCTGCTTTAAAATATGTTCTTAAATGCTAAATTCACCTTTAGGAGCATGTCACACCCATATTTAGGGTGTAACATGCTCCTATATACCCACCTCCTGCTCCCAGTGCTATCCGCTCTGTGACAACAGGTGAGGGATCTTCTCCCTGCACCCACTGTCATTTTTTTTTTGTAAAACAATGCAACTGTGCGGGGAGCTCTGCCCACACAGCCGGGTCATTCAATCACAATTTCCTGTGAATGTACTATAAGTATCATCAGCCATTCTTTCTGCAAGGGAGGTATGGGCAGACAGCTGACTGACAGTCTGCAGGATTCTGGCATTGAATCCATGATCTACTGATTGTGATTGCAATACTTTACAGCCTGCAGTGTAAAAAAAATTAATACATTCACATTTTTTTAACTGCAAAAACATGCATTTTTTTATCTTTTAAAAGGTGAACGTATCCTTTACATGTACTAAACAACAGATATCACAAGGTGTGTGCAATACCAAAATATTAATAATATTAAAACCCTCTTCTGTGTGTATGATGTATTACATAGTTGAAGGTAAATCTAAAGGAAACCAAACAAGAAAATTGTACTATGTATGGACAGCTTTAGCCATCGGCAAACAAGTGAAACTCAGACAGGCACAAATAAAAAAGCTAGTAGCTATAACAGCAGGCACAGTAAATTTAAAATGGATGACTGGATCATGTTTAAATGGAGAGATAGGAAATAAAAAACCCACAGAGCAACTCTTACCTCAAAGAAAGGTGCAATCATTTTGCATGGTCCGCACCATGTAGCAGTAAAATCTACAACAACAAGTTTGGATCCAGCATCAGTCAAGATTTGTTTAAAATCATCCTAAAGAGAAAAAAAAATTGAGACCATCAAGAGGTTGTCTGTTTTTTTTTTGGATCATCTTTAATGTACATACAATACTTTTAACCTGTCATTAGTTAGCGGTTTACCAAGCATTAGAAAGAAGTGCAGAGTACTCATTACTATATGCCAGTGATCTAAATTAAATTGGTTTTGCAAGCCTTTTGGCTAAACAACGTAGTGCCATGCAAACACCAATCATTTCACACTATAATGGCTTTCATTAGTAGCATTTTTCCGTAGGTCTCCAGCCTGTGCCCCAAGTAGCATCAGATCAATGCTTGATGCTGTCCGCACTCATGGCAATGAGGTCTAGATGAAGGAAACATTCTGTGCTACCCTTAGAACTGTACTTATTCTCTTTTAGGTGAAAAATCCAAGTATTATTTTACCAGGCAATTCTATGGATAATACCATTTCTCCCCAGCGCAATCTTTTTTATAATTTCACACATTATAATTCAAACTTTTCTAACAGAAAATTAGTTTGAAAAAAAAAAAAGATTTTAAAACTTTTTCACCTGGAGTTCTTCTTTAAAGCCCAACATCACTAGATAAGCTGCCTTGCTAAGGGATCATTCACGCTAGCACATTTTTTCCCAACAACAAAAAACGTTTACAGAATGACTGCATAATTGACAGAAAGGATGGTTAATATTTCATAGAATCTGTTCTTTTCCCAAAGTCAAGCAGCTGTAAAGCACTGCTGAGGACAAAGTCCCAAAAAAAAGAAAAAATAAGTATTCCAGATAATCTTAACAGTTGCAGTGCGTCCCTACTGAACTCAATAGGCGAATTGTGACAAGTGGTGGTCAAACAGTGAAATATGGCATAGCTGTGGCCTGTGAACAGTCCCGTCCAGCTGTCATTTTACAATTCAGGTGGATGGCCGGGGACCCCATTTTTACCACTCCCCAACCACTCAGGGTTGGGGTATTTAGTGTATAAAATGAAGCATAGTTAGACTGTGAAGTCCCCCAACACTTACAAAAGCCAGGGGTTCTTCTACCCACCAGCTCCTTCCACATTTGAAATTAACACGGCTGTTTGTGGTTCCACACACACAGCCGATTCAATAATTCATAGGAAGTTGGAATACAAGTGAAGGGACATCACTGCACTCGTCCGCTGACCCTTCTTGCAGCCCTGCAAGCGAAGGTTTATACTTCTGTATGGACCAGAGTCTGCAGTACTCTGTTCATTTCACCCATAATCCACCAATTGTGGTTGGAATGCTTTACAGCGTTCTATGCAGAAAAAAAATTATCAATGCACTTTTTTGTTAATATGGGTACAGTTATTTTTTTGCAAAAGGTGGACTTCACCTTTAACCACTTGCCCACTTGCCTACCAGACACTTATATCCCCTTCCTGCCTAGGCCAATTTTCAGCTTTCAGCGCTGTCGCAATTGCGACAATTGCGCGGTCATGCAATACTGCACCCATATGAAATTTGTATCAATAGAGCTTTCTTTAGGTGGTATGTACTCGCTGATGGGGGCTTTAATTTTTGCGCTATAAACTAAAAAAAAAAGCAAACATTTAGAAAAAAAAACGTTTTTCTTTGTTTCTATTATAAACGTTTGCAAACAGGTAATTTTTCTCCATCACTGATGTGATGAGGCTGCACTGACGGGCACTGATAGGCTGATGAGATGGCACTGATATGCAACAATGATGGGCACTGCTAGGCAGCACTGATATGCAACAATGATGAGCATTGATAGGCAGCACTGATCGTCGGTGCCGATCCCTCCTCTCAATTAATGGTTATCAGCAGTACTTTCCTCACACTGTGACATTTACCCGTGATCTGCTGTGTCATTGGACATGGCTGATCACGTGGTAAAAGGCAGCTGTGATCGGCCTTTTACCACATCACGTGTTCAGCTGTGTCAGTAGGACACAGATCACAAAGATCGCCGGGTGTGCACCCCCAGGGGCGTGAGGGATAGCGCGTTCTGGGAGGACGTCATGACACCCTCCCAGAACTGGCCGCCCGCGGCGAAGCCGTCATTCGGCTATCTGCGGTTGGCAACTGGTTAAACACAATAATAATTCAAGGCACATTAGCAAATCTACCAGCAAATTTCTAAAAAGAAGAAACAAAGGGTTAATAAAAGAAGTGCAGAGAAACAAAATAAATATAAGTACTTCCCTATATGGCTGCAGCATTAGCCCAATGCTGAAGCTGTCCCCTGCCAGCTCTAAGACCGAGAACTGAGCAATCACGTGACAGCTGATTGCTCAATTTAGAGAGCTCACTGGAGCACTGGGCTATGCAAAGGGGTGGAAGTGGCTGGCTCAGGCTCTCTGCAGCGGGGAGAGGCTGAGCCAGCTTGCGGGATCCATGCAGAGCCTGAACCGTCTGTATGATGTCAGCCAACAGAGCACTTCAACCTGCTGTTGGCTGACTCTGGGTCACAGGAGTACAGAAATAAGTGCACTCCTGTGACCCAGAAGAGAGGTATGGCCAAAAAAGCTTGTTGTGTGGGAGATTAAAAACAGTTCATGCAAGGAAACCTAACAACATCTTGCAAATTTAGGGATTTTACAAAATTGCTTCACTGGTCAATGTCAAGAGATTGGGGGCAGTTATGCAATAGGTCTACAAGAAGTCAATTGTACTAGAGGGGGTCATACCAGCTTCTCAGGCCAAACAAACAGTGAAGGAAATAAGTATTTGATCCCCTGCTGATTTTGAATGTTTGTCCACTCACAAAGAAATGATCAGTCTAAAAATCGAATGGTAGGTGTATTGTAACACCGAGAGACAGAATAGCAATAAAAAATTCAAAAGAAATACATAGCTAACAAATTATTAGACATGTTCATGAGGGAAATAAGTATTTGATCCCAAAACATGACTTAGTACTTGGTGGCAAATCCCTTGTTGGCAATCACAGAGGTCAGATATTTCCTGTAGTTGGCCACCAGGTTTGCACACATCTCAGGAGCCATTTTGGCCCACTCCTCTAGGCTGATCCTCTCCAAGTCATTAAGGTTTGGTGGCTGACGTTTGGCAACTCAAACTTTCACCTCCCTCCACAGATTTTCAATTGGATTAAGGTCTGGAGATTGGCTAGGCCACTCCAGGACCTTAATGTGCTTCTTCTTGAGCCGCTCCTTTGTTGCCTTGGCCGTGTGTTTTGGGTCATTGTCATGCTGGAACACCCATCCACTACCCATGTTCAATGCCCTGGCTGAGGGAACAAGGTTCTCACCCAAGATTTGACAGTACATTGCCCCGTCCCTTTGATGCGGTGCAGTTGTCCTGTCCCCTTAGCAGAAAAACACCCCCAAAGCAGAATGTTTCCACCACCATGTTTCACAGTTGGGATGGTGTTCTTGGGGTCATAGGCAGCATTCCTCCTCCTCCAAACACAGCGAGTTAAGTTGATGCCAAAGAACTTGATTTTGGTCTCATCTGACCACAACACTTTCAACTAGTCCTCCTCTGCATCATTCAGATGTTCAGTCGCAAACTTCAGATGGGCCTGGAGATGTGCTTTCTTGAGCAGAGGGACCTTGCGGGCACTGCAGGATTTCAGTCCTTGTTGGCGTAGTGTGTTACCAATTGTTTTCTTGGTGACTGTGGTCCCAGCTGCCTGGAGATAATTGACAAGATCCTCACGTGTAGTCCTGGGACGATTCCCCACTGTTCTCATGATCATTGACACTCCACGAGGTGAAATCTTCCATGGTGTACCAGACCTAGGGAGACCGACAGTTTTGTGTTTCTTCCATTTGCGAATTATTGCACCAACTGTTGTCACCTTCTCACCAAGCTGCTTGGTGATAGTTTAGTAGCCCAGTCCAGCCTTGTGTAGGTCTACAATCTTGTCTCTGACATCCTTGGACAGCTCTTTGGTCTTTGCCATGGTGGAGAGTTTGAAATGTGATTGTTTGATTGCTCCTGTGGACAGGTGTCTTTTATACAAGTAACAAAATGAGATTAGCAGCACTCCCTTTAAGAGACTGCTTCTAATCTCAGCTTGTTACCTGTATGAAAGACACCTGGTAGCCAGATATCCTGCTGAATGATAGGGGATCAAATACTTATTTCCCTCATGAACATGCAAATCAGTGCATACTTTGTTAGACATGCATTTCTTTTGAATTTTTTGTTGCTATTCTGTGTCTCAGTGTTACAATACACCTACCATTCGATTTTTAGACTGATCATTTCTTTGTGAGTGGGCAAACATTCAAAATCAGCAGGGGATCAAATACTTATTTCCTTCACTGTATATACTTACTTTTTCTACAGAAAACCATTACATCGATTGATATTGCTTCGTACAAATCTTTTGTTTATATTATACTAAACTCACAGCTGTAAATTCATTCTCTATATGCAGTAAAGCATGCTTGCTATACTCACTGTGGAACCTAAGAGGTTAATCCTCCACATTGTGTAAAAATGCTGTTTGATACGGTCTTCTCTGATCCTCCCTTTCTTCCACTGTCCCCAATCCATCTGCTGATACCATAGTACATGGCTCTAGGAGTCGCTCTGCACATGCTCAGTTTGGTGTGTATTGCTGTAGTGTTTTTTTTTTCTTTGAAAGGGTGCATGGGACCAGCACAGGGTCAATGAGCACTGTCCAGACAGAGGGTTATGCAGCCTCTTAGGATAGTCACAGGAGAAACTCCTCCTACAAGCTATAGCCAGTGCTGAGCTGGACACTAATAGAAATAAAAAGATTGCTATATACTGCTGATGAGAAAAGGTATTTAGCAGTTTATATTTACAATAATTCAATTGCCATGTAGTGGGCACTGTGGGAGAACGGATATAGTGAATGCAGGGTCATGGGTTTAGTAACGTTTTATTAAAGTATATCAGTTTTATCTGTATGCATGGTTTGAATTAATATCTGTTTGCTTGTTCAAACTCAACAAATTCCATGGTGTGTATTCATTGTGTTACAGGACTATATATATATCTTTTCAGTGCCCAATATTTTCAAACCATAAATTCTAGAGTCTAGGCAGATCCAGATACATGAGATTAGTCACTTTACTACAGAATCCTTTTAGTCATGTGAAACAGAGTAAAGATGATTCATACCCCTATAAAACTCACAGATTAAAAGGGCCCTTCTAAACTACATAGAACTATCAATGAACATAATCAGCCAGCCACACTCTTGTAAAATAATACTAAGTCCTACCAACAGCACACTTAAAGTCAGGGTGGATTTGATTTAAATCAAACTGATTTAAATCACGATTTAAATCACGATTTAAATCACTAGTCAGTAAGGCTTGATTTAAATCCTAGTTTTCTACATAAAGACTAATTCTTGCTGGTATAACGTTATTATGCAAGTACCGTATTTTTCGGACTATAAGGCGCACCGGATTATAAGACGCAGTATTAGTGAACGGATCTATTTTCATATATAAGACGCACCGGATTATAAGGCGCATAAAGCGAAACAAAATACCGGTAGTCGGATAAGTCAGACTTTATTCAAATCATTAACAATAACTGTCAATATTACACAATAGATCCAGTCAGACCACAATATTACACAATATTAAAGCGAAACAAAATAGCCGGATAGGTCAGATATTACACAAGAGTTTGCTCACTTTTTCAATCATTCATATTCTACGAATCCATCAAATTCCTCGTCTTCGGTGTCGGAATTTAACAGTTGGGCGATAGCGGCATCAAGCAAGCCCGGATCCCTCTCGTCATCATCCGATTCAGTCTCATTGCTGTTGCTTGGCTGTTCATTGATGATTCCGGCCTTCGTGAAAGCTCGGACGACAGTTGAAACCGATACCTTAGCCCAGGCATCGACGATCCATTGGCAGATAGTGGCATAACTAGCCCGGCGTTGCCTGCCTGTGTTGGTAAATGTGTGCTCACCTTCTGTCATCCATTGCTCCCATGCGGCTCGCAATTTAGCCTTGAACGCCCTGTTGACACCAATATCTAGTGGTTGGAGTTCTTTGGTCAATCCTCCAGGAATGATGGCAAGCTCCGAATTGGTTTTCTTCACTTGGCTTTTGACAGTGTCAGTGAGATGAGCGCACATAGAGTCGTAGATCAATAAGGCTGGAGACTTGTGGAAGAAGCCATCTGGTCTCCTGACGTAAACTTCTCTCAGCCACTCACTCATTTTCTCCTCGTCCATCCAGCCTTTTGGATTGACCTTGACGATGATCCCAAGAGGAAATGTTTCCTTTGGCAAAGTCTTCCTCTTAAAAATGACCATGGGTGGTAGTTTCTGGCCATTAGCCTGGCAACCGAGAACTACAGTGAAGGATGATTTCTCATTCCCTGTGGTGCGTATAGATACAGTAGACGTCCCTGTTTTTTCTACAGTACGGTTCGCGGGGATGTCAAAGGTGAGAGGGATCTCGTCCATGTTTGTGATGTGGTCTGACTGGATCTTCTTTTCGATGATCTTGTCCTTGCAGTAAGTGCGGAAGATGGCCATCCTTTCTTCATAATCCTTTGGCAGTTGCTGCGAAGTGGTAGTTCTTGTGCGGATGGAGAGATGACGCCTTTTCATAAAACGGAAGCACCAAGAAGGACCTCCTTGAAATTCGTTGATCTTCATATCTCGTGCCATCGCTGTTGCCTTAAGTCGAATGGAGACTGTAGAGACGCTTCTACCTGCTGTTCTATGTTCAATAATCCACTGCTCAATTTTGTCCTCTAATTGTGGCCATCTTGCCTTGTTCCCTCGGAAACTCTTCTTCGTCTTCTTTACTTGACGCAGGTCATCTTCTTGTTTCCTCCACTTCCGTACCATTGATTCATTAATGTTGAATTTTTTCGCTGCTGCTCTATTCCCATGTTGTACTGCTTGGCTGATGGCCTTGAGTTTGAAATCCGCGTCGTAAGCATGTCTCTTAACAGGTCTCTTAACAGGTGCCATTTTGGGGTCCTTAATTTGGAAGCACAGTACATATCAGGAAATGTAGTTTTCGGTAAGTGAAAAAGCTTTGATTTGTTGTTGATTGCTTGGCTCTGATTGGTTTATCGTCGTTTATCGTCACCAGGAGAAGCTCAAATAAGCAAGGGGAGTGGCTTCGTCGCTTACCAAAGTCATAATAAAACATTTTGACAGATTGTTCAGCACAGTGTGAACATACACTGTTCATACATAAGGTGCATCAGAATATAAGGCGCATTGCCGATTTTTGTACAAATATAGGGATTTTATGTGTGCCTTATAGTCCGAAAAATACGGTAGATGAAGATTTTTAGAATAACAACTTTTCATATTAGTTTCTTTTATCCCCAGTTTAATAGGTTAATCATTCATATTTGGACAACTTTTCTGTTGTACTTAGGAAGGAGAAAAATAATCATTACCTTAATAATAACAATTTAAATAGATTTATTCAACTGAAACAATAACATTACAGCATATGTTATTTGCTTAAACAAACATCCATGTTTGTTAACTCATTTGGCTAAACAAAATATATATATTTTAAGAAACTTAGCCTGTCAGCCCCTTCCTCCTCACACTTAGTTTCACTTTCTTCTTGTGCAGATCTATTCCACTCCAAACAATCAGAAAAATATTGTTTCTATTCTATTCACTGAACTTCTTGAAACTTAGCACTGAAGGGGTTGATTCTGTATTCATAGGTTTGTAGAAGTTAGGATTAAGGTCTTTTTCTTAACTCTGTTCATGTTATAACATTTTTGCTGTGAAGAAGAGGCATGTGATCTCCGATGAGTCAAATTCAGTTTTGAGAACTGCAAAAGTAAACCAAGCATCTGTGATAATATCTTGTAGGCAGAGAAACTGCCCAATAATCTTACAAAAACCTCTGGAAGAGCATGACATTGTGAATGGATTAATGGAATTTATTTACCAAAAAAATTAAACATATACAGCCTTATTCTACATAATTAAAAAACTAATTTTATTTCATGATGGAATAACCTTTGGATAGTAATATATTTTCCTCAAAAAGCATTTTATACAAAAAAATCCATTAAAATAAAAAAAATCCGATTTAAATGAAAAAAATCCGATTTAAATGAAAAAAATCCGATGTTTTTGATTTTTTTTTTTAAAAATCGTTGATTTTTATCCACCCTGCTTAAAGTGCACCTGTACTTTGTCCATACCAGCATGGTTCACCTGCTAAGCAAGTTAAACCTTATGCGACATCCTTTATGCCTGGGAATTGGCTATTCAGGAATCAAGTGCTGTAGGAAGGTGAGGGAAGGACTTTCTTGGTAAAATTTACAGTTGACCTCCAGCACATATCCAAATACACAGATGCTGAATTGCCTACCTGAGGATTTGTATTTTGTCTATTCAGTCCTGACATTTGTACAGCCCTGCCACACAGCACAATCCTATCTGGTAAAGTAGACCTGATTTTTCTTTGCTTCCGTTAAAGTGGTTGTAAAGCCTAAACTTTTTTTTCCTTAATGCATTCCCTGCATCACCCCCTTTCTTCCTTATACTTACCTGACTCGATCCAGCACTGTGCCCAGCTGTTGTAGCTCTCACAGGCTTTGTGGTGGCAGGGGGACCACTGCTGTCAGTCAAATTCTGTGACGAAGGAGCAGGGGCGGGGCCTAGCTGCACTACCTGTGTCTATGAACGCAGGCAGCTCAGCTCTGGATTGAGCCCGCAGCTGTGCCACAATAGGAAGCACCTTCCAATTGTGGCACACTGAGAAGAGGAGGAGTCAGAAGCGCCAGCAGGGGACCTCAGAAGAGGATTGGGGCCACTCTTCAGCAAGTACAGATAATACCTGTTGATATTGCCAGAAATGCAGTATTCTTGTTACTTCTATGAGGTGAACTAAAAGTAAAAAACAAGGCTACCTACTAATTCCTACTATTAATCTCCCCTACCCCAAATGTAATAGAGATGAACAAAAATAGAAATGTTTGTAGTCCAGCCAAGGTGGTAACCATGGATCCCTCTCCAGGTGCAGTACAGCACCCAGGGAAAGGGATCATTTTAGTCATAGGACTAGCAGGTAAAGAAAAAAAAAAAAAGGAAGGAAGGAAGGAGAAACTAATGCAGCCACCTCATAAGGATTGGTAAACTGCAATATATTGTATTTGTGTATAGAATTAGGTACACTTTAAACATATGCATGTACATTTTAAAGAACTCAACTGATATTTTGTCTTCTGACAATGCTTAGCTTTGACCATCCCAACGTGATGGCACTGAAAACTGTGCAGTTCAGGCTAAAATTCAGGACAACAGCAAAATGCATATTTATATAGTATATGGGAACTTCTTTTGCCAAAGCCTTTTATATTAATATGACATTTTATATATATTTATGCAGCCCATTTGAGCTTGAGGCACCCCTGCCAGACTGCACAGCCAGATTTTCAACTTGCACAATAGCAACACAGCTAGGTAAAGAATATTTGTCAACATACTCATGCCTGCTCACTGGACAGTGAAGGGTTTGTTCACACCAGCTTGCACATGTTGGGGTAGATTTACTAAAACTGGAGCACTCAGAATCTGGTGAACCTGTGCACGGTAGCCAATCAGCTTCTAACTTCAGCTTGTTCAATTAAACTTTGACAATAAAGCCTGGAAACTGACTGGTTTCTTTGCAGAGCTGCACCAGATTTTGCACTCTACAATTTTGGTAAATCCTCCGCATTACACTCTGTACAATGTACGCCCACTGGTGTATGTTGTGTGGGGGAGATGCAACACATCAATCCATTACATTTTTTACACAATGTACACAAACAGCCTGCATACTGTGAACAGAGCACATAAAAAGCAATTGTTTTCACAGCATCCTTGCATTGATCAAACTTAACTGCGAGTTCTTGCATGGTTTAATTCTCCAAAATCTACCACAAACACAACTAGCACATAGATTGAACAAGACGTGTCCCTTGTGCTGGTGACTGCTGCCCTAAAGTCTGTCCAATAGTAATGTATATTTATTTATTATAGGTACTTAAATAGTGCCGTCAATTTACGCAGCACTTTGCATATATATTGTACATTCACATCAGTCCCTAACCCTCACAGGGTATACAATCTAAAGTCCCTAACTTACATTCATACATACACATACTAGGGCCAATTTAGACAGGAGCCAATTAACCTTCCAGCATGTCTTTGGAGTGTGGGAGGAAACCGGAGTATCTGGAGGAAACCCACACAGTCACAACATGCAAACTCCAGGCAGGTGGTGCCGTGGTTGGGATTCGAACCAGCGACCCTAGTACTGCCAGGCGGAAGTGCTAACCATTTAGCCACTGTGCTGCCCATAGTAACCTATTTCTTTTTCAATCACTACAAATACCTGATTGTTCCTGCCAGTCCCCCTTCTACCTTACTGTAAAACAATCACTCAGAGCACAGAAGCGAACTGGTACTTGTCAGTTTACATCCCAGGGCTTGCTCTTTGGAAGCAGGGGATGTCTTGTCACTGCATGGTATGTCTGTATCTTCTGTAGTCTGTTTACTGGCCACATCCCCTGCCCATCCCAGATTTGTGGCTCCCAGCCAAAGTTTTGCAGTCAAGCTGCAGCTGCTCTTCACCTGTGAATGATGTAGTCAGCTGTCACCCCCACTTCAAAATATTGCAGTCCACCCCCCACTAAAAAATTGCTAAACTTTTTTTCTTTTAACAAACAGTGCAGTTGATTTACTAAGAGCTGGAGAGTGCAAAATCAGGCCGAATTCTGCACACATTCCAGGTTTTATTGCCAAAGCTTAGCTGAACCAAGCTTTAGTTAGAAGCCGATTGGTTTCTATGCAGAAGTGAGCCTGATTTTGCACTCTCCATCTTTGGTAAATTAACCCCAAAATTACTAGTATGGTCACAATATCAAACATCATTATGATGTGTCTATATTTTTATTTTATTTTTATTTCAGGTACTTATATAGTGCCATCAATTTATGCAGCACTTTTACATATATATTGTACATTCACATCAGTCCCTAACCCTCAAGGGGCGTACAATCTAAGGTCCCTAACTTACATTCATTCATACATACACATACTAGGGCCAATTTAGACAGGAGCAAATTAACCTACCAGCATGTCTTTGGAGTGTGGCAGGAAACCGGAGTGCATGGAGGAAACCCACGCAGGCACAGGGAGAACATGCAAACTCCAGGTAGGTGGTGCCATGGCTTGGATACGAACCAATGACCCTAGTACTGCCAGGCGGAAGTGCTAACCATTTTAGCCACTGTGCTGCCCATATACTTGAACATTTACATACACTTGTATGTTTACTTTATTAAACTTTCCAGCAGCTTCCATATCATCAAGGCAACCAAAATCCAGGGTAACTTCCTGGTATCTTATTGTTGTACCATCTGGTGTTTCCCCTGCACTCTCTAGTAGTCCGCCTGTGAATATGCATACAGCCATACCAACTGGTTTGCCCCTAGCTGTAGCTCAACAGTGGCTCCCACTGGAAGTATTGCTGTCACTATACAGTAGCAGGGGTCTTTAGATCGGGGTGTGGTGACCCCAGCCTTTGAAAATCAGAGCTGGAGGAGGAGACCAAGTAGATTGGGAAGACATGACTCTTGCACATGGGAGTTCATTTATCCCAGCTCTCTATACAGTTTAGAGCTGTAATTCTGCTTCTACAGCTTAATTGTCAAAGGAAGAATTGTTAAAGAAGCTGCTTGTCTGTCCCTATGGAATTGTAGTCAGAGTCAGCAAGATGTCATTCTGATGATTGCCTGAACTCTGCTGAATCTTGATCGCTAGTGATGGAAGCGAGATCTTACTGCCTTAGCTACAGAAAGTGATTCCATAGGCACAAACAAGTAGCCTCATAGTGATCCTGCTGGAGGAAATTTCAACAAATCGCCAGCTAGATCCGCCCAACTGACATCAACCCAGAAAGAAGGTAAGAAGCTTTTATTGTAGAAGATATACGGTATGTCTCTTCTGCAATAAAAATATTTCCTGAGAAAGTTTTGCAATTGAGGGCTAAGGTCTGCTTTCATCATGAGGAGGGTGTTGAAATAATCTGAGAAGAGTTCAGTGTTAAATACTTAGATGGAGACTGTAACACTTGAATACAGCAGAGTACAGACTCACAGTGTGCTGTCATTGTACACCCCCTTTTTATACTCAAGCCTACAGGGCACTTATATCCCCTTCCTGCCCAGGCCAATTTTCAGCTTTCAGAGCCATCACACTTTGAATGACAATTGCGCAGTCATGCAACACTGTACCCATATGACATTTTTAGCATTTTTTGAGACAGAGCTTTCTTTTGGTAGTATTTTATCACCTCTAGGTTTTTTATTTTTTCTTAAACAAACCAAAAACCACTAATAATTTTGGAAAAAAGTTTTTTTTTTTTAGTTTTTGTTATAAAATTTTGTAAATAAGTGATTTTCTCCTTCACTGATGTGCGCTAATGAGGCTGCAGTGATGGGCACTGATGGACACTGATGAGGAGGCACTGGTAGGCGGCATTGATAGGCATCACTGATGGGCACTGAAAGGCAGCACTCATATATGGCACTGATAGGCGGCACTGACTGGCACTGTTAGGCAGTACTGATACGCAGCACTGACAGGCAGCACTGATGCACACTGATAGGCGGCACTGATAGGTGGCACTGACTGGCACTGATGGGTGACACTGAAAGGCAGCTCAGATGAGCACTGATATGTGGCATTGATGTGCACTGGTAGGCACTGATGGGCACTGGCAGGTGGCATGGATGAGCACTGACAGCTGGCACTGATGGACACTGACAGGTGGCACTGCTGGGGCTACACAAATCATCAGGGCACATTGATCATCAGTGCAAATGTCCCCTCTGAGGGATGCCGATTACCGGCTCTCCTCTCGAGCTGTCAGTGTGACAGCTCGTGAGGAGAGAAATGCCGATAACCGACATTTCCCTATTTACATGTAATCAGCTGTGATTGGACACAGCTGATCACATGACCGAGCCGACATCTTCGGCTCTTTCCATTGATCGGTGATCCACTGTGTCCGACGGACACAGCACACCGCCGATCGCCGCACGCTCCCGAAGCAGCGCATGCACGGTTAGAATGTGACGACGTCATATGACATCCTCAAAGGACGAGAGAACCACCTTGCGACCGTCATTGTACTATATGGTGGGCAGGAGGTGGTTAAAAACCTATTTGTTAGGATAACCCACTAATACTAAAGCCCAGATCCAGAAAACCTAAACAATCTTCCCTTGCAATGAAGCTGTGCTTGCACTGCAAGGGTTAACAGCGTGTTTAGGTCTAGGGGACGGAAAGCACTTTAACTTACTTGATCCTCTGTTCCCCCAGCAGACAGCCCTCCTCCAAACTCTAATGGTGGACTGTTCCTCAGCGTACAATGCAGGGCTATGGACTTTGCAATGGCCTTAATGACATCTGAGGACCTTTGATTGCCAGAGAATAGGCGAGATGAGGCTGCAAGTCTAGCAATAAGGAGCCTTCAGGAGTGGAGGATCAGATAAGTAAAAGTGCTTTACCAAGTCTCCTAGACATAAATGAGCATTTGCCCTTTGCAGCACAGGTACAGCCTCCATGCAAAGGAGGTTTTTTTAGGTTCAGTTGTTCTGTTTAGCTTTAATACTAAATGATCAAAAACTGCTCAATAAATAAAGTGCAGCGCTTAAAACAATGTAATCACAATAAAATCCAAATGCGAATCAGTCTATAAATATATAATGGTCAATGGACACTTGTATACAATGGATGGGAACTGGTTAAAGAGCAAGCTCCAGGCAGACAGCCATTAAGTTTGCAGAACCAGTGGAGATTACAAGTCTGACCCATTATCCAGAGGAAGGGAATCCCTGTAAACAGGTGGCTGACCATCCTAAAGGGGACCTCTGGAGTAAGCAGACATCACCCATTGACCGCTGTGCTGCCCATTCCTGGACAGATGTTCTACATATACCTACCATACCTCATAACCTAAGTGCCCTGAGGTGGATATATTAATGCACATACTCTATGCGCATCTGGTAAGTGTGCAATCCTACCATTTCTTCAAAGCACCAGTATACTGATATCTGCTCACTTCTGGATTCCTCTCATTATATATTTACAGACTGATTTGGATTCTATTGTGATTACATTGTTTTTAGCACTGCACTTTATTATTTATTGTACTTTTGGAGGTTTCGTTTGGTTACCTGAGTGTATCAGCTGCTATATTGGAGAGTGCTCACTTTCTTTGAATATTACGATCAAAGAACGCTGATTGCTCATCGCTTATGTCCACTTTGTCAGTCACTGACTCACTGCTCTGTCCCTGTGGAGGGGGTGGGAATGGATGGCTTAGGCTCTCTGTGACTCACTGAGAGGCTGACTAAGCTGCCGGCCCAGGCAACTGGGTGGAACCTGACTTTAAAGTTGGGATCTTTCCAGAGCCTAGACCACTTGAGTGACATCAGTTGACAGCAGACTTTAGCAAGCTATTGGTTGAAAATGTGTCCACAGGAGTGCAGAATGAAGTACACTCCTGTGATTCCCAGGAGACGTACAGCCAAAATAGCGTTAGTCCTAGTTCTCCTATAAAGAAAGGTCATAACTCCTTATACACATTAAAGTAATAACAAAAGGTTTGGACTTTTTTTTGCTAAAATAAACAAACACTCATACCTACCTGCAATGGTTTTGCACAGAGCAGCCCTGATCCTTCTTTTGGAATCCCTCACCGGCGCTCTGGGCTCCACCCCTGCCAAGTGCCACCATAAAGCCTCCAGAGCCCTGCACTGTGTCCATAAGAAACACAGAACAGAGCTCTGCCCGCCCTCCATCACTGGCTTTGATTGACAGCAGAAGGAGCAAATGGCTCCTGCTGCTCAATCTGAGCCATTGAGGAGCAAGAGAGTCAAGACATCCTTGTCTCTTGTGCACATCGCTGGATTGAAATGCTCAGGTATGTATTTAGGGGGGCTGTGGGGGAAGTTGCACACAGAAGCCTATTTAACCACTTTAATGTTCCAAATCAGGAAATCAAAGTATTGAAACCATGGGGTCAGCGTAAACATGTACATACATGTATAGATTTCTTTGTGGCCTGCAGGCTGTACTAAAGAAATCTAACAGATTTTCCCATCCATGCAACCAGTGCAGACAACTGAATCCCCCCTGCCAGACTTTTGTATTCGGACAGCTGAAGAGGGGCTGAATCCAATCAGATGCTGGCACTGTTCAGGTATTATGACAGCCAGCACTGCCTGTCACAATACCGAAACAGTGCCAGCATCTGATTGGATTCAGCCCCAATTCGACCAAAGTTTTTTTTGTTTTTTTTACAGGCTCCTTTTGATAGACGTCAATTAAGCCACTGACCTTTTTCTGAACTAAGCAGTCCTGGCAGGGCCATACAGTCCTGAAATTTTGTCCAATCCAGTAGGAAGCAGGACCAGGGTACAGCCGACTTTAGAGCCAGACAGGGGCGTCCCTAGGGTTGGTGTCACACGGTGCGGTAACACTTGCTGTCACCTCTCCGACGACCCCCGCAGGATGGATCGGATCTGCGGATTGAGCATAATGGATCGGAGTCCGATCCATTATGCTCCGCAATCCACAGATCCGATCCATCTTGCAGGGATCATCGGCTTGCGACCTATACGGAGTTAACTGATCTCTCCACAAGCTCCAGGAAAAGGAAAGTTTTAAAGCAAGACGACGATCCCCGCAAGATGGATTGGATCTGCGGATTGGGGAGCATAATGGATCGGACTCCAATCCATTATGCTAGATCTGCAGATCCGATCCATCTTGCAGGGATCGTCGGCTTGCTTTAAAACCTTCCTTTTCGTGGAGCTTGTGGAGAGGGATCGTCGGCTTGCTTTAAAACTTTCCTTTTTGTGGAGAGGTTCCGGTGTCACCCCATGCGATAGGTGTCACCCGGTGCGGCGCGCACACCCCCCCCGCACCTGCCCAGGGACACCACTGGAGCCAGGCAACTAGTATTTCCCCACACTACAGATTTACTTTACAGGTGAAGATCAGATATTCCCAGCATCTGGTTACTCTTCCGCTCTGCCTTATGATCTCAGGAGGGAAGAGGTTAAGAAAACACTTAATGTGATCCAAGGGCACGTTAAGAAATGCTGAGTCATGAAGGACTCCCGCATCACAGGCATCCATCATGGCATAAACAAATGTTCTCAGGGTAATGTAGATCCCCTTGAGGATTCTGAACACAAAATAGAAAAAGCAGGGGGAGAAAACTAATAGCACTGATGGATATTACTTTCTGTGCTGTATACTATATACACACATTGGACTCGTCTACTTTTTTCACATTGGGGGAGATTTACTAAAGCTGGAGCACACAGAATCTAGAGCAACCAATCAGCTTTTATTTTCAAAGGTTAACTGAACAAGCTGATTGGTTAGAACAGCAGTTCCAGCTTTGATACAGCCCCCTCTCAGGGTATTTCTAACTATAAACAACAATCCAGCATTCTGTTCTCCCTATAGGATCCCATCACCCACATAATACATGTGCTGTCATAGTGAGCCATCGTCCCACTGCCAAACACTACCCATGTATTACAATGTATTACACTGTGGACGAAGAACTAGTCACTACGTGACATTCAGCTACAAGTAGATCCATTTGTATCCAATACAAGTCCAGGAACTAAGTGGAAAGACTCCACACATCACGTGACACCCAGAGCCATGGAAGGGGACTTCCTCTCATACACACGCGGGGTACAGGGAAGAGGAGGACGTCCCTCAACCCCCCCTCCCTAGAATTATCTCCTCTGTGCCTCCCAGGTAACGGTCACATAAAGCACCTCCCTTTACCTTACCAGAGACTCCACATGTCGAACCATAGTGCCGGTTACCGGGAGCGGCTGTGAGGTGAAAGAAGTGGCAACAACCTGCCTCGGCGACACTATGTAGAGAGAATGGGCGGGTTCCCTGGGAGGGGCGTGGCCTAGAATGGATGATTAAAGAAAAGGCGAGGCCAGGAGCTAGATGGGACCGCTGACCACAAGTGCTGTGCCAGAGATGCGGAATGGGGCGTGGCGTTGCAGACAAGAAGACGCATGGCGGCCTGTGGACGGGGCGGGGTTATGACTGTCCTCGAGTGGGTGGTTTACAGGAAATCCCTCCATTTCGTAAAAGGAGCGCTGCTGGGACGGCGGCCAGGATGCGGATAACGGTTTGTGTGTGCAGTCGGGCGCGGTCTGAGGGCATGGCACGGCTCCCACATGATTATTATCGGTTTACACCGCGATACTTACTCCCCTGTACTGTCTACACAGCATAATGCGCCAACAACTTGTGTGTGACAGGAATGGCGGGTGAATATGCTTCACTCCATGTAAACTCGGTCACAGAGCTCTTGAAGGGATAGCCCACCTTTTATATATCATGTTACACACATGCTTGGGTATATCATGGAGCAATTTCCCAGCCCCCACACCTGCACACTGCCCCCATTACCAGAATTATAGGGGGCTTCATGTTCATAGGGGCTAAGAATTAAAGTGGTTGTAAAGGCTCAAGGTATTTTTTACCTATATGCATGAAGGTGAGAAACGTGTGCAGCAGGCCCCTTATAGTCATCTAAGCCCCCTCTGGATCCAGCGGTGTGCACTGGAGTCTGCCCATCCCAGGACTGCTGCTCCTCTTTGGTTGAGCCCTGGTTCACACTGATGCGGTGCGGAATTCACAGCGTTTTCAGTGCGAATTGCGCATCAGAATTGCACCCTGTTCATGCGAAGCACTGCGGGTGTGTATGTTAACCCCTTAGCACTGGCGCCTCCCGGCCCTTTGAGGGTTCCAGAAGCTGGGAGGCGGGGCAGGGTTTTACGGTCATTCGCTGTCACGTGATCGGGAAAGGTCCTGATCGAAAGAGGAGATCGGGAACTTTCTGTGAGTACCAAACGTGTGTGCTGAAAGCGCGCAGGGTGTGCACTTTCAGCACATATTTTTTTTATTTATAGAATGCAAATTTCTGTGAGTATCGAACGTGTGTGCTGGGAGTGCGCAGGGCGTGCGCTCTCAGCACATGTTTTTTTTTTTTTAATAGAATGCAAATGTGCGACCGCTCTAGGCCCAGACGCTGGGAGACCGCACATTTGCGTTCGGCCGGCGCAAAGAGGTTAAGTTAACAACACCTCAAAAGCAGTAGGCAAAACACGGTGCGATGTGCAGAATCAGATTGCATAGGCGTGAATACCCATGCGATCCAATTCTAGTGCAGACCCCAAAATGGGTCTTGAACGTTTTTGGTGTGAGTGCAGAGCGAATAGAGCCATACAAAATGTATGGCTCTAATTGCACCTCACACAAATCGCATGTGATTTGCACAGGAATGCGGTGCTGTTCCTGTGCGAGTCACATGCGATATACCGCATATATGTGAACCCAGGCTGAGACAGAAGTGGGAGCCATTGGCTCCCACTGCTGTTATTGACAGGCAATGCGAAGAGAGGGGGCTGAGCTGCAGCTCCATATGTGAATGGGCAGAGCAGTGGGTGCCCCCTTAGTAAGCTGCTTGCTGTGGGGGCATGTGATAGGAGGGAGGGGCCAGGAGTGCCAGCGGGGGACCTGAGAAGAGGGGGATCCGGACTGCTCTGTGCAAAACCACTGCACACAGCATGTAAGTAAGACATGTTATTAGAAAAAAAAAAGTCTTTACAATCCCTTTAAACTTGCCTATTGGGCACTTTTACCCCCTTCCTGCCCAGGCCAATTTTCAGCTTTTAGCGTTGTTGTACTTTGACAATTACATGGTCATGCAACACTGTACCCATGTGAATTTTTTTTTTTTTCTTCACACAAATAGCTTTCTTTTGGTGGTCTTTATCCACTTCCTGTCTGCCCTATAACAGAAATACTGCTACAGGGTGGCACGGGTGTGCAAAAATCACATGTGTGTATATATACATGATTTTGCATTTTCGGGTAGGGGGGTGCAAGCAAGCAGTGCGTGCGCCCTACCTGCACCGCCATTCGCGCCCACGGCTTTCAATCACAGGGTCCCGTCTGGTATTTACTTGCCAGTGCCCAGTGATTTCTGAAGATCTGACTGGGAGGAGGACTGTTTTGTTTACTAACAGTTCTCTCTGTCAGCTCAGCACAGCCATCCAGAGCAGTGTGATTACTGTGAAGCACACTGACACAGTCCCCTAGTTAAACACTCCCTGTGCACAGTTAACCCTTTGATCATGTTAACCCCTTCCTGCCTAGTGCCATTAGTACAGTGTCCGTGCTTTTTTTTTTTTTTTTTTAACACTGATCACTGTATTGGTGTCACTGGGGATGTCAGTGACACCAAGTCAGTTCCCTCCAGTGTCAGAATGTCCGCCACAGTCCCGCTATAAGTTGCTGATTGCCACCATTACTAGTATAAATAAAAATCCCAGTATATATACCACCATTTTGTAAACGCTAAAACTTTCATGTTAACCAATTAATTTACACGTATGGGGATTTTTTTTTAGCAAAGATGTAGCAGAATAAATTTTGGTGTAAATATAAGGAAATTTTTTTCTTATTTTTTTTACTGGACATGTTTAATGGCAAAAAGTAAAAAATTTTGTTTTTTCTCAAAATTGTCGGGGTTTTTTTTGTCTTTGTTTTTATTTTATTTTTTTTAGCTCAAAAAATAAAAAATGCACAGGCGATCAAATGCCACCAAAAGAAAGCAGTGATCAGGGGCATTGATTGCTGAAAGTACGCAAAAAAAAATTAATCATTTTTTTATTACTTTTTTTTTAAGATTTTTTTTTCATAATACACTGTGTAGTGTAGTATAATCACTTGCTCTGCAGAGGTTTATCCCCCTTCCTGACCAGGCAATTTTTTGCGATATGATGCTGTGTTACTTTAACTGACAATTGTACAGCCATGCAATGCTGCACCCAAATGAAATGTACATCTTTTTTTTCCCACAAATATTTTTTACTTTTTGCTATAAAACCTATCCAGTAAAAAAAAAAAAAAATTAAAACAATTTAATTTTGTCATAAATTTAGGCCAAAATGTATTCTGCAACATGTCTTGCAGAATAATAAAAAAAGCTTGCTTGTCTAATAAAAAGCACTGACATGATACTAATGACACTGGCCAGGAAGGGGTTAACATCTGGGGTGATCAATGGGCTAACTGTGTGTTGTCTAAACAAAAATAGAAAAAATCTTTCTGCACTGCTATAGGTATAGATAGGGCTATTGAAAAAAAGCTGCAAACACCTAGACACCACTAGCACAAGGAAACAAAAAAAAATAAAATGGTGTTGCTCTAATATCTGTATTACCAAGGACACAATAATTTGAAGAGTGGGTAGACAGAAAAAATAACCCCAAAACAGAGGTGATAAGTATAAAGGCCTAACTCCAGACCTAATTAGGTGTAATATGAACTGTGACAAAGACAACGTGAGTAATAATCAGCAAGTGAACATAAATAAAAATGTAAAGGCCTGAACCCAGACCAAACTAAGTGCAATAGAGATTGTGATGAAATACAACGTGAACACTAGTCACCAAGTGAACATAAATAATGTATTCAACATAATAGGACTAACACGTCCTAAATAAAAGTGCACCAAAAACACCATGGAAAGAAAAGTGCAAAACTAATCATACAAGGTGCATGAAACTATAAATGCATCATAAATAATATATAAAAATGTAAAGGCCTGAAACCAGACCAAACTAAGTGCAATATGGATTGTGATGAAAAACAACATGCAAAATAATCAACAAGTGAACATAAATGATGTATTCAACATAATAGGACTAACCTGTCCTAAATAAAAGGGCACAAAAAGCACTGTGCAAAGAAAATTGTGACAATCAAAAAGCAAAGAAATATATGTGCAAAACTAATCATACAAGGTGCATGAAACTAAAAATGCACCTTATAATCAGGATTGATGCCAGTGAAAACGCACAGTGGAAATAAACATGCGTCAATAAGCACAAAAATAATTAAAGCAACGTGACATAACAAATAATGAGTGACCATCAAAATAAACATAAGTGATAAATCGGCATAAAGTCCATGTAAATAGACCACCAACTCCAAACAAACAAAGCAACTTGGTGAAATGAATGATAGATCCGTCACCGGTTAAAATGCCTCCACGCCAAGACCCCAAGGGGCCACACAGCTCTCAGTCCTCACCCTTTCAGAGCCCTTAACCACTTCCTGACCGGCCGTTGCATATAAACGGCTGGACAGTGGCATTGCAAGGTCGGGTGGCCGTTTATAAATGGCCTCCCCGCACCCTGCTTGTGCGCGCTCCCTGGGAGCGCGCAGCACCACGATCCGGTGCCCGCTGTGTCCTTCGGACACAGTGAAACACCGATCGCCGGACGGGACCTCTGTATGAGGTCCCGATCATGTGATCACTGATTGGCCAATCAGTGATCACATGCAGAGTAGTAAGCAAGATGTCACTTGTGACATCATTGCTTACTACGTGTGAAATCTGTGAATGATCACAGAGGTCACATGGTACAAGGCTATTCACAACAGCCTTGTACCATGTGACAAGCTGTGACCAATCACAGCTCACTCAGTACTTCTCAATGAGTGCAGGAATGCACACAGAGAGAAAGAGAAATGATTGCCTTTACATCCTATATGGGTGTAAAAGCAATCAGTGTAAAAAAAAAAAAAAATCTTCATCACCCCCCACAAGTAGTACAGTGTCACCATGGTGACACTGTACTGCTAGGGTGACAGTATGTAAATAAAAAATAATAATATAAAAAAATAAAATAAAAATGTAAAAAAAAATGTTTAAAAATTATAATTTTTGGTTATAAACTAATTTGTTTTTGTTTTTTTTTACTAAAAAGATAACGGAATACGTTTTGGCCAAGATTTATAATGAAATATTATTTATTTGCAAAATTTTATAAAAAAAAACACTTTTGTTAAAAATTTTTGGACTTTTTCATTTACATAGCAAAAAAAATAAAAATCCCAGCGGTAAATAAATACCACCAAAATAAAGCTTTATCTGTCTCAAAAAAATGGTAAAAAATTAGTTTGGGTACAGTGTTGCATGACTGCGCAATTGTCATTCAAAATGTGATAGCGCTGAAAGCTGAAAATTGCCCTGGTCAGGAAGGGGGTAAAAGTGTCTGGTCTGGAAGTGGTTAATAGATATCCAAGATGACAGAATCACACCGATCACAGGAATATGGCCTTCCTCACCGTATAACCGTAATGATTTCAGTAGTCTTGAAACTGGTAATCCTTTTCACAGGAACATCAGCCAGCTCAGACGCACCCTAGAGGAAAAAGAGAGAGCACTCCCATAGTGTAGTAATTTTTAAGCAAAAACTTTACCGGAAAAATGCCAAATGAACACTTACATCACATCCGTTGAAATCAGGTCTCAAACACATGTATTGATATGGGTTTATACTTCCAGGGCGTACCAAAATAGCGGTGACCATCACCACGCTCCGCTATCAGACCCAAGCGTTACGTCACTGTCCCATGACTTCATCAGGGTGCAGATGTTGTGACACCAGACCCCTTATATAATGAGTTTAATGAGAAAAAAGCACATGATACAAATGACCAGTGGCCATTTTTCCCGAAGACTCCTGGCCGCGGCCATTTTCTTGGAGACCATACATATACTCCCAATACATAGGTCCAATGCACTGGTACAAAAAAAACTTTATTTGGTGATAGACCTAAAAACAGAGATCTGAACGACACAGATCAAAGGGGAAACTAAAAAACAAAAAGCAGGGACAAAGTATGATTAAAAAATAATTACATAGGGGTATTTTAATCCTAAGCATCCAGATATGAAAAAAACTACGGAAAAAAAGGGAAAAAACACTAGCTGTTGAATATATATATATATATATATAGGTAATGGTTAATAAAATCGGAGGTGAAAAGCCTAAATGACCCTAAAAAGCTAATAAAAATGACAAGTACAAAAAATATATATATATAAAATATAGGGGAAGGGGGCCAAACAACCCAAATAAAGACATGATGCCGGCTAAGACAAATGCCATTAAAAACACATAATGCAATAATAAATGGATACATAATGAATCATACATAGCAACACATAATCAAATGTAAAATAAACTTATTAAAAGGGAGGAGAGGTAAAAAGAGACCATAAAGACCTCACACATAACAATAAAAATTGAATCCAAAGAAGTGACAGTAGCCATAAAAAAAAACTGGCCTTAATGATGATGGAAAAAAAAAATATCTAAGGTGCATATCCAGGGCAAAAGGGAAAGAGAGGAGAACGGAATCAGGAAGCAAAATACAAAACCAGATACCACCAGGGAACTAAATGATGAAAAAAAGGGGCGTAATTAAAAATCACTAATAAAACAATTCAAATCCAATTCAATATTGAGTCCCCTGGGGGTCAAGGTCTACATGGAAAAATCCACTTGGATTCAGCCTGACTAAAAGAACGGATCTTGTGGCTCCCTCTCCAATGGGAGTATATATTTCTCTATTCCCCAGAAAGTCAGTGTAGTATGATCCCTATCATGATGGGAAGAAAAGTGTCTAGAGACACTATGCCTGGGATAGCCCTTTTTGATGTTTTGCACATGCTCTCTGAGCCGTTTTCAGAGTGGTCTCTTGGTCCTACCAATATACTGTAGTCCACACCCACACTGTAAAGCATAGACAACCCCCTCCGACCTACAGGTAATAAAGTGCTTAATTGGGAACTCTGACCCATTGGTATGTGATGTGAAACAGGGACGTTTGGGATTATTGAAAGCAAAAGAAACCTTTTGAGTCCAGGAATGTAAATGGTTTCTCCCCCCCCAGAAATTGTCAGTTCTCTTTGCACAGCGCTTTTTGTGCCCTTTTATTTAGGACATGTTAGTCCTATTATGTTGAATACATCATTTATGTTCACTTGTTGATTATTGTGCATTTTGTTTTTCATCACAATCCATATTGCATTTGGTTTGGTCTGGTTTTAGGCCTTTACATTTTTATGTATTATTTATGATGCATTTATAGTTTCATGCACCTTGTATGATTAGTTTTGCACATATTTTTTGCCATTTGATTTTGGCACAGTTTTCTTTGCACGGTGATTTTGGTGCACTTTTATTTAGTACGTGTTAGTCCTATTATGTTGAATACATTATTTATGTTCACTTGGTGACTAGTGTTCACATTGTATTTCATCACAATCTATATTGCACTTAGTTTGGTCTGGGTTCAGGCCTTTACATTTTTATGTATTATTTATGTTCACTTGCTGGTTATTACTCACGTTGTCTTTGTCACTGTTCATATTGCACCTAATTAGGTCTGGATTCAGGCCTTTATACTTATCACCTCTGTTTTGGGGTTATTTTTTCTGTCTCCCCATTCTTTGAACTGTGTGTTGTGCTGTGTGTGTTTTACTTGGGAAGCATGCTGCTGTGTGTTTTCCTGCTGTGCATAGAAATACACAGCAGCATGTTACTGCTGGCAGGAGAGAGACCTGTGTTGTTTACACACTGGTCTCTCCCCTGTCAGTGTTAAGCTGGCTATACACGTGTAGATTTTCGGACGAGAATATTCCTACAAAAAGTTGTACGAAAATTCTTTGAACATTTGGTGCATGGACGAATGTTGTTCTACAATTGTCTTTTGCTTTTACCATCCGAATTTAAAACAAACGTAATTTCTGAACAATAACCACATATGCTGGCTGAAAATTCGCTTGATCGAGAAGTTTTTCTTCCTGCCCCTTCGAATTATCCCGTCACTGTGGTCGAAAACGAATATCGTTTTGACCCGACTGACGATTAGAAAATCAAATGAATATTCTTGAATCGAAAATTTGCGTGCAAAAATCTATACTTGTATGGCCAGCTTTATTCGGTAATCGGCGGGTGTCGGCAGAGAATCTCTGGCCAGGACCTGGTGATTGACATCTGTAGCCACCAATGGCGTCGTGCCCCTGGCCCAGAAATGCAAATCACGTGTATATATACATAATTTTGCACAGCCCTGCCACCCTGTAGCAGTATTTCTGCTATAGGGCGGCGGGCTACTGGATAATGTTACCATAGTAACATTGCACTACTTTGGGGAAGCGATCAGTATTTTTTTTTTTTTTTTCACATTATGATTGCTTATAGCAAAGAATTTCTTTACTATAAGCAAGCATTTAACTGAATAAAATTGATTCCTTCAGGTTTTTTTGCTGTGATTAGCTGTGATTGGCCACAGTTAATCACATGACACAGATGGTCTGTGATTGGCCCAGTCTGTACAGGTGATTACTGTGACCAATCACAGCTAGTGACACAATTGTATACAATGGATGGCATGAAAGGAAGCCATCCATTATTTACAATTGTCATGTGACCTGCTGTGATTGGTCACAGCAGGTCCCATGGTACTGGCAACAGGGTGGTACACAGATCTGTCATCGGCTGCGTCTAAGATACACAGCATAGCTGGTGTGACATCATAGCGTGGGCACGTGTGAGGCGTGATCTTGGAAGGACATCATATGACACCCACCTGGACCGACGAGAGTCCTGCTCACCATCAATCTGCTATTGGCTGGGTGGGAACAGGTTAAAAATATAAACAATATGTAAACATTAAAGCAGAGCTCCACCCAAAAGGGAAAGTTCAGCTGTAATGCTCTGTCCACCGCTCATCATTAAAGATTGGCACCTGTGGGGGGTCGGGCACCCGAATTTGAAAGGTACCCGCTCTCACTTTGTAATGGAACCAGACTCCGACTGCACTAGGGTATTTCCCTTAGACTCTGGCTTCCCTGTCTGAAATCAGATCCACGGACACCACTCCAAGTGAAATCAGGAAATAGACTGCTTTATTTTAACACAGACACAAGATATAAAACATTCAAGGGAACAACCCACCTCCCTGCATATGGACACAGGGCGGGGCAAACCAAATCTAGCAACCAGAGACACATCAGCAGACACCCCCCACCAAGCCAATACACAAACACATACATCCCATAATAGTTTGCTCCCAAGCAAGACACACATTAGAACAATGGGATGCACCACATGGCAGTAAACAATGAACAACCCCCACCTATACATGTCTACACAATATCAGGACATTCCACCCTGTACCCCTAACAGGCACAGGGTGACTTACACATAGGAGGGATACGGGGAGCTGAGAGTTTCCCCACCTCTCCAAAGTGAGCTGTGTTCCATGGGCCCCCCACCCAAAGTCACTCCCGTCACACACTTCCACTGTGATCACCTAGGCATGTCCTCCACCCCCCCCCCCCCCCATACATAGTCTTCTGGGACACGTGACAGGTCCCAGAAGACTACGGGGCCATTCACAAAGCGCAGCACTTCTCGCGCATGCGCAGTGGGCACCCGGCTGTGAAGCCGCAAGCTGTCACAGCCGGGTGCCTACACTGAAGATGCCACCGTCAGGGAGATAAGACGGCCGGTGATACCATCGGTGGTGGTGAGGACACCGCTGGACCAAGGGACTGGTAAGTGTCTGTATTTTAAAACTCAGCAGCTACAGTTTTTGTAGCTGCTTTTTTTTTTTTTTTCAGTTGGAACTCCGCTTTAACAATGTCACTAACAAGTAATCTGCTGTCTTTACAATACAGTAAAAACAGTCTGACAAACTGTGAGCATGACTAGGATTATGAATAACCTGAGGAAAGCTGGGATTGGGTCTGGAGAAGCCATGGAAAACGTTATGCTGCTGGTAACATCGTTCAGCATGACCGTTTTGGTGGTGGGTCAATGATGGTCTGGGGAGGCATATCAATGGAGGAACGCACACACCGATACAGGCTAGACAATGGCACCCTGACTGCCATTCAGTATCGGGATGAAATCCTTGGACCCATTGTCAGACCCTATGCTGGTGCAGTGGGTCCTGGGTTCCTTCTGGTGCACAATAATGCCCGGCCTCATGAGGGACAACTATGCAGGCAGTCCTGGAGGATAAAGGAATTGATACCATTGAATGGCGCCCATGCTCACCTGACCTAAATCCAATAGAATACATTTTAGGATATCATGTTTCGGTCCATCTGACGTTGCCAGGTTGCACCTCAGACTGTCCAGGAGCTCAGTGATGCCCTGGTCCAGATCTGGGAGGAAATACCCCAGGACACCATCCAGCATCTCATTAGGAGCATGGCTCGACGTCAGTCATGCATACAAGCACGAGGGGGGGGGGGGCATACAAAGTACCGAGTACCATTTTGAGTTGCTGCAGTGAAATTTCAGCAAAATGGACTAGCCTGCTGCATCATTTTTTCACTTTGATTTTCGGGGTGTCTTTGAATTCATTCCTCTGTAGGTTGATAATTTGCATTTCCATCAAACGATGGGGCATCTTTATGTTCCTAACACATTACTTAATCCCTTTCAGTATAGATATCCAGCATGATATTTTTCCCCATTGAGATCTGATGTGTTTTCAAAGTGTTCTTTAGTTTTTTTGAGCAGTGTATATAGAGAGAGAGAGAATGCAGGAGTACGAGTAAAGATGCCCATAGAGTCATTTTGGTTTTCTATTAACCAGTGGGCTGGATTCCTCCATCCAAGTGAGGTGGGTGGAGGAATCTTCCTCACTATGCTATTCTATTCTGACAGCTCTGTTGTCAGAATACACTGATCAGTGGCTGTAGCTGATGATCGAGAAACGTTTTTCAACATTCTCGTTCAACAAAAATCATTAGACCAACTTTTGCAAGTGGAAATGGCTATGCATGGGCCAAAGTTCAGCTCCCTGCTGAACTGTCCACATTTTAATCCATCTATGATTCTAAGCTCGAAAGAGTAGGGCCCTCAAACCCCTCATGTATCACATTGTATTGGTATTGTACTGTCGCATGTTCTGTCCCCCTTTGTAATGTACAGCGCTGAGTGAACTATTGGCGCTTTATAAATACTGTATAATAATAATAATCTATGCCCATCTTGGGTAATGTAAAACACAGCATGTAAAGTGCAGCAGTCAAGATGAGAGGAAGAAAGGGGGGGAGAGAGTGAGGGGATGGAGGAAGAGAGGGGAGAAATATAGAGAAAAAGGGGGGTGGGGGGGGAGATGGGTGAGGAGGAAAGGAGTGGGTGATGGAGAGGGAGGAGACATTGAGAGAGAAAGATGGGACAAGCGGAGACAGGGAGGGGAAAAAAAAAGGGGGGGGGGCAGAGGGAGGAGAGAGAGGCAGGAAGGAGGGGAAAAGGGTGGCAGAGCAAGGGTAGGAATGGAGGATAGGGAGAGAATGAAGGGGGGGAGGGAGGTGGAGAGAGAATGAGCACAGAGAGATGTACAGAGAACAATTTGGTGGTATCTATGCAGTGGTTACTCCTTTCATAGGACTCCACAGTTCTGCTTTTTTCTCATTCTGGACTCTTTCAAATGTGTGGTTTGGGCAGTAAAACCATGTGGTTGAGCCATGGTTTTACTGCTACCTCTTTAGGTTATATTCACACCAGATGCGGTGGAACTGTGTTGACCGGCTATTCCAGCTCAGTCCCACCGCATGACAAGGCAAAATGTATGGTCTCTGGTATATCCAGTTCAGTGTTCTGCATGCAGTAGGTTTTTTCATCCCAGGGCAGTTTAAAGCTGTCCACCATCTTGTACTGTGCAGCAGCCAATTGAACTTTATGAAATGTACGTGTAACATTTCAGTAACATTTCTTAAAAAAAGCGAATATATACTGTGTTGATACCGCAAGCACACCAGCTGCTGCGTTGTAATGCAGTGGTTGGTGTGAATGGCCGTTTAGCTGACAAGGCAGCAGCTGGGATTGGACACATGCTGCAGCCGTAATGCTTTGCTTTGCAGCTGCAGCAAGAGTTATACCTACTGTTGCATTATCAATCATCAAACAGGACCCATTAAAAAAAAAAAGTTTGCACTGCAACCTACCAGCAACTGCATGCAATGCACGTCCTTGTGGTGGTTCAGCATTTAGGGGGTTAAAACATGGTGAGGAGGCAATGTGTTGCCTCCTCGCCTCCTGTCAAATGCCTCTTTAGAAAATCAGATGAAAAATGGATCAGGACATCAGTGTTTACTTCCATTATCATTTCCGTCTACATCCGTGTTATGTCCTTTTTTTAATGAGTCATGGAAATTCCTCAAGACACTTTTCTTTTCCTCAGCTTGCATTTTGCTTCCCATTCTGCTTTGCGGTCTCAGGATATCACAGGGATGCCACTTCCTTTTCTACCACTACCTGGGTCATATGTTATATTTTTTATTGAAAATCAAAAATCAAAATTTATATTTTGCAGAAAAACAGATGTAAGTGGATCAGATGCAAGCCAATGTCCTCCATTAACATCAGTTTTTCATCCATTCCATTTTTATACAGAGCGAAAATAGGGCTATGCTCAGTTTGGAAAAAAATGGGTGGCCATGAAAGAAGAAGACGGGCCAAAGTTTTTTTGGCTATACTTCTGTAGGTCACAGGAGTGCAGTTAGTGCTGCACTCCTGTGAACCAGATTAAGCCAACAGTGGGCTAAAGCCTGCTGTCAACTGACATCACAGAGCTGATCCAGGCTCTGCAGGGATCCCAACGATAATGTCAGGATCCGCCCAGATCCCTGATTAGCAGCTTGCTCAGCGCAATGCTTGACAAATTTGCCTTGTATCTAGGAGCCAGTTTTTTGTTTGTTTGTTTTTTTAACCACTTGCCTACTGGGCACTTTCACCCCCTTCCTGACAAGTCCAATTTTCAGCTTTTATAGCTCTCACACTAATTGTTCGGTTGTGCAACTCTGTGCCTATATTAAATTTCTTTCACTTTCTCTTTATACAAATAGAGCTTTCTTTTGGTAATATTCAATGAAAATTAAATGAAAAATGGCAGAAAATTTAAAAAAAAAAAACTTTTTCTTCATTTGTTTAAAATTTTGCAAATAGGTAATTTTTCTTCTTTACTGAAATGCAGTGACAGGGTTGCATTGATAGGGTAACATTGATGGGCACTGATAGACGGCACTGATATGCTGCACTGATGGGGCAGAATTGATGGGCACTGATATGCTGCACTGATAAGGTGGCATCAGATGGTCACCGATATGCTGCACTAATAATCAGGGCACTGATCATCAGCACCCTGATTAGCAGTGTAAATGTCCTCTGTCACGGGATAGCCGGTTATCGTCTTTCCTTTCCTCACACTGTGACAGTGCTGAGGAAAGGAAATGACGATAACCGACATTTGTTTACATGTGATCAGCTGTGATTGTCACAGCTGATCACATGGTAAAGGGCTTCTGTGGTTGGACACAGTGATTTCAGAGTGGGCTCAATGCATGCCACGGAGGGGCAGGGCTCTGGGAGGATGTCAGAATGCTGTAGCCGTCTTTCCACTGTAGCGCAGTTGGCAAGTGGGAGGCGGACAGCTGATAAAAGCCCAGGCACCATGGTGACCTGGCCCCTGGGATTTGTCTAGCACACTGCTGAGACCCTGAGTGGATATAACATCTCCCTGTCCTCTAACACCCCCCCCCCCAAACCTCAAACCATCACCAGCCGTAACCTCCGCAACCTGAACCCGGCCCCTCTCCACTCTGCAGCTGACCGTCTGTACGACAGTATCCTCCCACTGTCATGCCCTGACCTGGCCACTACTGCGTACAACGACTCGCTATCAGCTGCCCTAGACTCCTTAGCACCTCTGACCACACGTAGCATTAGATCTCGACCGCTTCAACCCTGGCAGAACGACCACACTAAAAATCTTAAACAACGCAGTCATGCGCTGGAGCGATTATGGCGTAAAACCAGATCCCCTCGAGCTTTCTCCCTCTACAAATCCGCCTTCCTCACCTACACCTCCTCCCTCCATGCCGCCAAACAAGCCTACTTCGTTACTATCATCAACACCCTCTCCACCTGTCCTCGCCGGCACTTCTCTACTTTCAACTCCCTACTCTCTCTCCCCCCCCACCACCACCCAGTACCTCACTCACCGCACACGAGATTGCCAATCACTTCCAAAACAAGATTGAGGCAATCCGTAAGGACATCGCCAATGCTCAACCTACCTCCCCACCTAGCCTCCCTCCCACTATAACCCCATCAACTCTCCCCTCCTCTGACCTCGCAACCGCCCTGCCCCCCACCACACTTAACATCCCGCACACCTTATCCTCCCCAACACTTTGCTCCTTCAGCACTGCTACCACTGAGGAGGTCACTAAGGTCATCTCAGAAGCCCGCCTCACCACTTGCCCCCTTGACCCTGTCCCCACAGAACTCCTCCGGTCACCCTCCTCCTCCATCCTACGCTCCCTCACCCACATCTTCAATCTCTCCCTCTCCACTGGCGCATTCCCCTCCCCCGTAAAGCACACGCACATCACTCCCATACTCAAAAACCCCTCCCTGGACCCCACCGACCTGAACAACCTTAGACCCATCTCCCTGCTGCCATTTACTTCCAAGCTCCTCGAGCGCTTGGTCTACAATCGCCTAAGCGCCCACCTCACTGACAACAACCTCCTCTATCCACTACAGTCTGGCTTCCGTCCCCTACACTCCACCGAAACCGCCCTACTCAAAATCACTAATGACCTGCTAACCGCCAAAGCTAATGGCCACTACTCAGTCCTCTTACTCCTCGACCTTTCCACGGCCTTCGACACAGTTGACCACCCCCTCCTCCTTAATAAACTACACTCCCTTGGCATCAGAGACTCTGCTCTCTCCTGGCTCGCCTCCTATCTGTCCCAACGCTCCTTCAGCGTTACCTATAATGCCACCACCTCCCCCTCTCTCCCCCTCTCTGTTGGGGTCCCCCAAGGCTCTGTCCTCGGGCCCCTTCTCTTCTCCATCTACACCACCTCCTTCGGCAAACTGATATACTCACACGGCTTCAACTACCACCTCTACGCCGATGACACGCAAATTTACCTCTCCACCCCTCACCTCACCCCCTCAGTCTCCGCCCGTATTGCCCACCTACTGAACGACATGTCAGACTGGATGACGACATGTCAGACTGGATGTCTCTCCATTTCCTCAAATTGAACCTTTCCAAAACTGAGCTCCTAATTTTCCCCCCAGCCCAGGCCCCCCACCCCCCCTCTCCATCACGACCAACAATGCCACCATCAGTTCCACCCCGCAAGCCAAAGTCCTAGGTGTCACTCTTGACTCAAACCTGTCCTTCCAACCCCATGTCCAATCGTTGGCAAACTCATGCAGGCTCCATCTCCGCAACATCTCCAAAATATGTACGTTCCTAACCCCAGACACTACTAAACAACTCGTTCACTCCCTTATTATCTCACGACTCGACTACTGCAACTCCCTCCTCACCGGCCTACCTCATCACAGACTATCCCCGCTTCAGTCTATCCTGAACTCAGCGGCCAGACTCATCCACCTTACTAACCGCTCCGTATCCGCCACCCCCCTCTGCCAATCCCTCCACTGGCTTCCGATTGCCCAACGCATTAAATTCAAACTACTAACACTGACATGCAAAGCCATTCATAACGCTGCCCCAAACTACCTCACCGACCTGATACCTAAATACCACCCTACCCGTAATCTTCGCTCCTCACAAGACCTCCTACTTTCTAGCTCCCTGGTCTCCACCTCCCACGCCCGACTGCAGGACTTCTCCAGGACTTCCCCCATCCTCTAGAACTCTCTACCCCAATCCATCAGACTGTCACCTTCCCTCCTCACCTTTAGGCGCACCCTGAAAACCCATCTCTTCAGGGAAGCCTACCCCATCCTCACCTAATTGCTGATCTACACTCTACACTCCTCCTACTGCTCCATCCCCCACAGCCACTTCCTCCTGTACCACTATCCCCTTCCGTCTAGATTGTAAGCTCGAAAGAGTAGGGCCCTCAAACCCCTTGTGTTTTGTCTTGTTACTGTATTGTCTCATGTACTGTCCCCCACTATAATGTACAGCGCTGAGCAAATTTTTTGGCGCTATATAAATAATGTATATTAATAATATAATAATAACAGATGAGCGATCCGCAGTCTTTGATCACTCAGTCCTCTGTGTAGAGCCAGCGGGGGAGAGATGCAGCTTTCTAGGTGAGTATGCACACTATATTTCCAAAAGTATTAGGACACTCCTCCAAATCATTGAATTCAGCTGTTCCAATCACCTCCATGGCCACAGGCATATAAAATCAAGCACCCAGTCATGCAGACTGCTTCAATAAACATTTGTGAAAGAATGGGTCGCTCTCAGGAGCTCAGTTAATTCAAGTGTGGTACCGTGATAGGTTGCCACCTGTGCAATAAGTCCATCCGTGACATTTCCTTGCTACTAAATATTCCACGGTCAACTGTTGGTGGTATTGTAACAAAGTGGAAGCAACTGGGAACAACAGCCAAGAAGCTGTAAGCCACAGAGCAGGGTCAGCACATGCTGAAACGCACTGCGCAGAAGTCGCCAACAGTCTGCAGAGTCAATAGCCAAAGACCTCCAAACTTCATGTAGCCTTCAAATTAGCACAATGACAGTGTGAAGAGAGTTTCATGGAATGGGTTTCCATGGGTGAGCAGCTGCATTCAAGCCTTACATCACCAAGTGCAATGCAAAGCATCGGATGCAGTGGTATAAAGCACACCGCCACTGGACTCTAGAGCAGTGAAGATGTGTTCTTTGCAGTGGCAAATCATGCTTCTCTGGCAATCCGATGGACGTATCTGGGTTTAGCGGTTGCCAGGAGAACGATACTTTCATGACTACATTGTGCCAAGTGTAAAGTTTGGTGGTGGGGGAATTATGGTGTGGGGTTATTTTTCAGGGGTTGGGCTTGGCCCCTTAGTTCCAGTGAAGGGAACTCTTAAAGTGTCAGCATACCAGGACATTTTGGACAATTTCATGCTCCCAACCTTGTGTGAACAGTTTGGGAATGGCTCCTTCTTGCTCCAACATGACTGTGTACCTGCACAAAGCAAGGTCCATAATGACATGGATGAGCAAGTTATGGGTGGAGGAACTTGACTGGCCTGCACAGAGTCCTGACCTCAATCTGATAGAACACCTTTGGGATGAATTAGAGCAGAGACTGCAAGCCAGCCCTTCTCGTCTGACATCAGTGCCTGACTTCACAAATGCGCTTCAGGAAGAATGGCCAAACATTCCCACAGACACACTCCTAAACCTTGTGGATAACCTTCCCAGAAGAGTTGAAGCTGTTATAGCTGCAAAGGGTGGGCAAACTTAATATTGAACCCTACGGACTTAAGACTGGGATGCCATTAAAGTTCAGGTGCGTGTAAAGGTAGGCGTCCCAATACTCTTGACATTATAGTGTACATTTATTATTTTCTATTCCCAAGCTTTTAAAAAAAAAGTTGTAGAGTTTAATTCTGCTTTAAAACATTGAAGAGGCAACATATCACCTGTCTCCTGCCCTCTTAAAAGCTATCCACACTTCCGGTTCCGGCGCCGGATGCTGTAGCTAGCGGGACCCGCGGCTCCCGGGAACCCGCCCTTACAAGACCTGCTATCTGCCTCGGGGACCCCCGCATTTTAGCTTTGGGGTGCCCCCTCACATCCCGCGGCGGCCCCAGCATGGAGCGGTACCTTCTGCCGGTGCAGCGCGGCCACGAGTCGGCTGCTAGAGCGGAGGGGTGTGGCTCTCCCCCTCCTGCAGCCAAGATGGCCGCCGAAGGTGCCTGTCACAGTATGGACATAGGCACAGAGGGAGATCGCAACGTGGGAGCAGGTATGTCTGCACCTCTCCCCACCATTCTCACTGCCTCTCCACTCACTTCAGGCACTGACAGCTCTTCTGAGCAGTATATTAAAATAGCCCAGGCAGTTTCTTCTATTTTGCTCCCAAATATCACACAAGCTGTGGATAAGGCTGTAAGCCTGGGCATTGAACAGCTGAGAATAGATTTGGGCGAACATTCTAAACGATTATCTGTGGCTGAGCAGCGCTTATCTGACTTAGAAGATGAAGTCCATTCCATGCAAGCAGTTACATCACAATCCAATCGTATACAGCAAAATATTTTGGATAAAATCGACGATCTGGAAAATCGATCACGTAGAAATAACCTACGCATCGTGGGTCTCCCAGAATCATTTAATACAAGTTCTCTCCCCGATCTCTGCTCAGCACGAATCCCTGCAGCTTTGGGTCTATCCTCCTCCTGTCAGGTAGAGAGAGCTCATCGCCTGGGGCCCCCATCTAACGAAAGCCGGGTGTCACGTTCTGTGATTTTACGCTATCTCAACTATGCTGATCGCATGGCGATCCTCACCTCTTTTTGTAATTCCCGTTCTCTACAAATTGAGGGTCACAAATTATTAATATTTGCGGACTATTCACAGGAAGTATCACGTAAACGGAAAGCATTTCAGCAAGTTTGCGCCACTCTTCACCAGGAAGGAATAAAATTCACATTAGCGTATCCGGCCACGTTACATTTCAATGCACCTTCTGGGGACTCCAAATCTTTCGTCCACCCTGAAGAAGCCTACCAATACCTCCAAGATCATCTAAATGACGGGGATCCATCGACGCGTCATGCGGGCAGGAATTCTGGCCCTAGAGATCAACGTAGTCCTCGCAAAGACCCACCTAAGCGTCAACGCACAAACCCAGCGTCTTCCAAATCTCGCCCGCCTTGAAGGTTTAAGAGGCCATTGGTCTCTACATATTAGCTTCAAGCTTATCTTCTGGCCCGATTGGTTCAGAAGCGACTGTTTTTCATTTTTTGCTTGGTTTCTCTTGCTTTCTATTGCACTGCACATACATTCCAAAGTCTGGGTTTTATTGGCTGTTCAACTTGAAATGTTTTATATATTATCTGATGGTGCGGCGTTCTTTCACGCTCACCTGCTTCAACATTATTATGTAAATCATATATATGCCTGAATTGGTACTTCCCTACTCCTGCATGTGCCTGGTTCCATATTTCAGCAATGCTGGGGGGGGGGGGGGATGCTGGAGCCGTTGATGGGAATCAATTTGAGGGAAGCCCTCTCCCATCCTAACATTTATACACTGGCCCCTGGGGCAGGCTCTTCTCCCAGATACTCCCGGTCACGCTGGTATTGGTGGAAACAGCATGCGGAATGACGTGAAGTCCTGTATACTGTATTGGTATATTGTATGTTTTGATTTTTTGTTGGGCTCTATTAGGGCCCTTACTCTTGTTCTCGCCTTTCTTTCTCGCTTTTCTCTTCCTCTACAACTTTATTTCTTGGGAGAACTCCTCCGTCCTCTGAGACCGGTTTCTAATCACCCCCAATTGTCTAGCGACGCAGTGTTCTTTGAGCGTACATCACTAATGGGTAAGATTCTTATCCTTCTATCATATCAAGCACATCAGTTAAGATGAGACGTATTTTCTCTTGGAATGTCAAGGGTCTCAGGTCCCCTCACAAACGCATGGCGGTTCTAAGACATCTTCGGCGCTTACGTGCGGATATAGCTTTGCTCCAAGAAACTCACCTTACCCAATCTGACTTTGTCCGCATGCGTAAACTATGGGTGGGTCATGTTTTCGGCTCCTCCTCCCTAAACAATAAAGCAGGGGTACTTATTCTCATTCACAAACGGCTTAATCCGGAATTAGTCGCTATGGACGCTGACACTGAAGGCCGTTTCATAGCAGCACATATCAAACTCGGAACCCAAGAATTGGTTCTTACTAGTTTTTACGCACCCAACTCCCCGACGAGGCAGGTTTTCCAAGCCCTCTCTTCACGGCTGGCGGCATATGTTCACAAGCCGCTCGTCGTGGGAGGGGACTTTAATTCTGTTATGCAAGAGCAAGAGGATAAATCGCAGAGTGTAGACCGTGGCCCTCGCTCCCCTCAGATTCCCCGTCTCACACCTACTTTGCTATGTAGCTTTGCTGAAGCAATGCAAATTACCGATATATGGCGCTTAACCCACCCGGACGGCAGAGATTACACTTTCTATTCCCCTGTTCATCATTCTTTATCTAGAATAGATTATACTTTTTGTAACTCCGTTCTACTGCAACATGTTGTATCATCTACCATACATGACATAGCCATATCAGATCACTCTCCAATCTCTATTACTATAAACTTTTTAGATCCTACGCCACATCCTAGGATATGGCGCTTCCCCTCGTTTCTGGCGAATAATCAGGAGCTCTCCAAACTATTACAAGACACCTGGGCAGATTTCCAAACTACGAATGCTGTCCATATCTCTAATCCAAATTTGTTTTGGGATGCAGGGAAGGCTGTGTTACGCGGCACAATCATCGCTTTTACGTCCGCTTATAAAAAAAGAATTTCGCGTAATTTCACTGAAGCTAGTAACCTCCTTAGACTGACTCAAAGAAAAATGGCGGACTCTAATATGCAGGACAACAGGAAAGCTTGGGCGGACGCTAAAAAACAATTTGATACATGGGCGGCAGCTCAGGAAGCATTACATCACTCACACCTTGACTTACAATATCATAGGTTTGGTAGCAAACCAGGCAAACTGCTGGCGCGCCTGTGTAGGAAGCCTTTCACCCCTACGCAATTCACCTCTCTTAAAGACTCCCAGGGGTTACTTAAACAATCCGGAAGAGATTATATCTATTTTGGAAAGCTTTTATGCAGACCTATACGGGCCGGATCCTATTGACCAGGCACGAGCACAATCCTTTCTGGAAAGTGTAAATTTGCCCCAAATAGATCCAATAGCACTACAATCTCTAAATGCCCCTATTTCACAGGCGGATATTTGTCTAGCTATTAGATCTCTAGCTAATGGTAAAGCTCCAGGTCCGGATGGGTTCACCTCTGAATTTTTTAAACTGATGGACAAAACTCTGTCTCCTACTCTTCAGCTAGTTTATCAGACCATCCAGGAGAGCGGGGTATATCTCCCATCGGCTTCGCAAGCCCACATTAAACTAATAGCAAAAAAAGGTAAAGACCCTTCCGATCCTGGATCGTATCGTCCCATTTCCCTCCTTAACCTAGATGCGAAGATCCTTTCTAAAATCATAGCTAACCGTTTGGCCAGTGTTTTACCCTCTCTCATTCACCCTTCTCAAGCAGGTTTTATAAAGGGACGATCGGCCACGTCTAATATCCGCAAAGTGCTTACAGTTCTACATCAGGCTAAAAATAACCCCCTTCAGGATTTAGCGATTGTTTCTCTCGATGCTGAAAAAGCCTTTGATAACGTTAGTTTTCAATGGCTCCAACTAGTACTCTCTAAATTTGGCTTTTCCGGTTCGTTTATACAGTTAATTCAGGCTATGTATTCTGCCCCAACGGCTCAGATAGTAGCGGCGGGAAAAATATCTAACTCTTTTCTACTACATAAAGGAACAAGGCAAGGCTGTCCACTATCTCCCTTGCTTTTCAATTTAGCATTGGAACCCCTAGCCCGCTTCCTGCTTTTTCAGTCACAACTTCATGGCGTTCAAATTGCTCAACAAGATCTTCGCCTAGCTTTATTTGCGGACGACATATTAATATTCACTTCCAACCCGTCTCTAGATCTGCCATATATTCAGAAAGTTTTTGCAGACTTTCGGTGTTGCTCGGGTCTTCGTATTAATTTTGCGAAAAGTGAGGTCCTTCCCCTTTACCACGCTCGACTTCCTGATTGGGCCTGCGACTCCCTCTTTAAAATCAATACACGTTACATTACTTATCTGGGTATCAAAATTGGGAAATTAGCTTCGTCCCTTTATTCTCTCAACTTTTCGCCAGTTATTCAAAAAATTTTAGGGGAATTGGAAATGTGGAAAGACCTGCCGTTATCCCTCCTGGGTACAGCCCATCTCTTCAAATGACAAGCTTTCCGAAGCTTTTATACCCTCTCCAAACTATCCCTCTTCTGCTCAAACGCACAGATATAGTCAAGTTAAACAAGGGGATTTCCAGCTTCCTATGGAGGGGGCGCCGCCCGCGTATAGCTATACACAAGCTGTTTCTCCCTAGATGTGAGGGCGGACTGGGCCTCCCCAACATTAGGCTCTATAATTTATCTTGTATTTTATGGGTGTGTTTAGATTGGCTATCCCAAGCGTCCATGTTCTCCAATTACCAACTTGAATCAGCCATGGTGAGTCCGTTCGACCTGTCGGCCCTTTTACATTCTAACTCCAACTCAATTCCGGTTCATCTTAAACATAATCCACTCATACGGTATACACTCTTCACTTGGAGGGAGGTCAGACGTAGACTAGGAGTTTCTCCCTGGATATCTCGCTTTCTTCCCATACATCACAATCCTTCCTTCTCTGTCTCTCAACAACATGCAGCCTACGATCTGTGGTATAACCAGGGTCTTAGACTGTATGACGGTGCATCAGGTTCTCCCCTTCCGTTTCAACAAATTCTTGGCTCGTTTGAATTACCTTCCCATCATTTTTTGTATATTTTACAAGTCAGGAATTTTGTGCAATCCATAGCTCAGTATAAGTCCACCCGTTTTTGCACGACTATGATAGAAGTTCTTGTGAGGAACCAGAAATATAACATATCTAACATTTATAGTCAATTGTCCTTGCAATATGCTACACCGTTGGACTCCTCTACTTCCATCAAAACATGGATACGGGACTTCGACAATGTTTTCACTGCAGAACAAATACTCGCAGGGTTTAACACTACCTGTGCGTTCAACACAAACGAATTTTGGCGGGAGCAGCAATTTAAAATTATGCATCATGCCTATATGCCTTGTTTGTACTCAAGATCGGACCCAACGATCTCTGCGTGTCCGCTTTGTGGCTCATATAAGCCATCCCTCCACCACAGGTTTTGGAGTTGTCCCTCGATCTCTGCTTTCTGGTCCCAACTCTTGAACTTTATGCTCTTCGTTACTGCTCTTCCGCTACCTAGAGACCCACTGCTCCTTCTTTTTGGAAACCTGGATGTTCCCGTGACTGCTACTTCACATCAGCACATTGCTATGCTCAGAACTGCCAAACCGTGGCTCTCCACCTGCCTGATGGCAGCGAGAAGGGCAATTTAAAAAAAATGGGTCTCCAACTGCCCGCCAACCATTTCGGATGTCAAATTGGACTTACACTTTCTACTTCGTTTGGAGCGGCTCAGCATTCATAACTCCCCATCTACTCCAGGAGAGGAAAAGTTCAACCGCAAGTGGGGACAATATGTTTCAAGAATACTCCCTTCCTCGGAGTCTCAGCACCCCTCACACGGATTTCTAGCCTGGTCCTAATTTAGCCTCTGGGATATTCCTGATGCATTATGTATTGCTCGAATTAGGGGTAATCTGACTGTTAAATTACATTTTCTGGGCCTTCTTGGACCTTTACTTCACTTCACTATTTTGACAATCTGCCCTCCTTCCACTTTGGATTCAGTTTTCAGTTTTCTTATTTTTTCTCTCTTTCAACTTCGCCTCATTGCTGACTCTTAGTAAAATGTCCCCATACTAGCCCATCTACACCCCCACACACTGCCGAGCTGTTTCTTGTTAAACTTTATGACTACATTACCACATTACTCGGCTGTCTGTTTATCTCAGTAACCTACTGTCTCTATCCTGACATGTTCTTCCGGTCCTCTGGCCTCTGAACTTAGGCAATACATTCCTAAGTCTTCTACTTCTCCCTCCTTTTTCTCTCTTTCTCTTCTTTTTCTTTTTTTCTGTCTTTCCTGATGGTCTATTCCTTTCTAGACTTGTTTTCTCAGTTTTCTTTCTCCCTCTTTCCCTACGGTTCAATCTCTACTCTATGTTTTCTTATTTTGCTCCCACTTCCTATCCATATGCACGATGACCCTCCTCTTGGTCATTTGACTTTTGGTTAACATGGATTGTATCTGCTTATCTCTCTAGACTTATACCTACGCATGTTTAGAATCGTATCTTCTCAAAAACCTGGATACATTACTCCTAAGCCCTTACACTTCGACACTTCGTGCGATGTCTCCCTTTTCTATAAGTAATTCTTTTATTCCCACACATCTCTGCTTTCTCTTTGTCTCTCTTGGGGCTTTTGCATATTCTTTATGAGAACAATTGGTATTTCTGGATTTTGTTACCTCCTTTGACATGTTGCTACGCTATGTATACTGTATAATTTTTATCGTTGGTTCATGTGTATAGGATAAAACCAAATAAAGTTTCTTTAAAAAAAAAAAAAAAAAGCTATCCACTACTGATTCCTTTCTGGCAGGGGAGCAAGGATTGTCCCCTGTGTGAACAAGACCTAACGGAAGATCCATACCTCCATATGGGAATGTGGTTAAGAGTAAATAAAGCTGAAGCATGTGCACTTCTTGCTTGGTATTAATGTGGAGATATTATATCTTTAAATAAGCTTTAATACATAGACCTGCAATTAATGTCCTTGTTACTCTATAAAAGGAAGTACCTGAACAACACTATACCTGTTTCCCAATTGTCACCCTACAAGCTGCTATTCTAACCCACATTGCACAGTTAAGGTCCAGTGTTGTTACCATTGGGAAACCCACCCTGAGATGTGTACCTGACTGGTGAGCTTGTATGGGGACAAGAAGCAGCTGCAGGAATTCGGAAGCTCTGAGATGTGACAAAGGACGAAGAAAAAGTATTTTATTAACTAGAAAAGCTACAATTTCTGGGGAAATTGTGTGAAGTGTTCTTGCCTCCACCAGTAGTCTACAACTGGAGTGGGAGGAGTGGCTTGTCACTCTGCTGCCTGCTCACACACCTGGGTTCCTATGGCAACTCACTCTACAGCAAGGGCAGAGAAGAGCGGTTAAAAACAAACTGCTCCAACTTGCTCACTTCACTGGCGGTTGCCAGTTTAAAAATTATAAATCCTACACCGAAGAGCTTTATATTGTGAGAATCACAAGACCTAGACCTACATTTTGATGCATGGTATGTCTCTTAAATATTAAAAATGAAGGCACAGTCGCAGTTTAGAAATTGCCCTTCAAATTTGAGGTGGCTACAGTGGAGTTTCAATGTATGTCAATGGGTGGCGTGCGTTGCAAACAAATGGTCATATTGTGAAAACTATCAGGACTATGGCTTAGTGGCAGCAGGGATAGCTGAACGTTTTGATATAAGATTTGTGTAGATGGGCTTGAAAATGAGGGAGTGATGGTAGTTTAGAAATCATGTCCTGATTTTTCAGCTCACACTCTAGGTTTTGTCAGCTCCCACTCTAGTTGTGAACATTCCGCCATTCATTCCTATGGGACCAATTTCACCACAAAAACTCTGATATTTCGTGAACCATTCGGCGAAACATTCCACAAAGTAATAGCACACCAATCAGGAACAATCCGCACGTTTCGGTATCTATGTAGTGTAAAAACTGTGGGAGGAGTTAGGGTGGTAAATTTGGCTATAATAATAAGAATATATATGTGAGATAATAGTAAATGGTCTTGCCATGCAAGAACACTTAAAAACAAAATATATCCGTTTATTATATATTGAGGGGTTGATTTACCAAGTCTACTAAGGCTTAGTTCACAATACTGTGATGTGAATTTGATGCGACTTTGCATATTCTTTGGGCTAGGTTGCACTGTAAATCGCAGCAAAGTAGTGCAGGAACCTTTTCCAAAATTGCACTGTGCTGAGTTGCATTGATTAGAACAGGCACCATTGAAAACAATGAGATTTCCTTTGTTATGCAATTATGTGCAACTCAATTGGCATCAGAAGTCACACTAGTGTGAACCAGGGCTAAAATAATACCAATAAACTGTTACCACGCAGCCAGTCTACCTATAATAACAAATAGGGAGCTTGCTAGCAATATAGAGTGTTTTCACTCGCATACAAAATCTAAATCTAAAAATGTGCAGCACTCACCACCTCTGTGCATAAATGCCTTAAAATTATATCTGAATCACTAACAACATACTATCATAATTCATATAATTTAAATAAATACTTTATGGAGAGCATTAGGTGTCTCTTCATGGGGAAATTGGTCTCTGCTGGGGGAAATCTGTCGACCTGAGAATCCATATTTGGGAAATCTGTGGAATCTGAATGTTGGCTAGTACATGCTTCAGCCATTCCATCAGAAGTTCTTACTGGATTTTGAGGATTGGTGACCGTCTATAATTTGAAGGTCTCTATTTGTGTTCAGCATATCATATGTGCACAGTATGGAGGTGAAAGGGGTGGGATCAGTTGTTTGCTTCACAAAGTTCTACACTGGACGATTTCTGTTGAAATCACATTGGAATTGTACGGTGAAATTTTATGATAAAAATCAGGATTGGACGCTTTTAGTTGAATGTTGCTATATGCTTTTCACTTTGTTTTTTTGAATATTTCTACAGTTCATAATTTCTGAATGTATGTTAGTGATTCACAGATATGTTTTTAAAGGCATTTATGCATAGAGGTGGTGAGTACTGCACATTTTAAAAGTTATTTTTACCAGGGTTACTAAATACAGTGCATCCAGAAAGTATTCACAGCGTTTACTTTTGCCACATTTTGTTATGTTACAGCCTTATTCCAAAATGGATTACATTAATTTTTTTCCTCAACAATCTACAAACTATACCCCATAATGACAACGTGAAAGAAGTTTGTTTTGAAATCTTTGCAATTTATTAAAAATAAAAAACAAAAAATCACTTACATAGATATTCACAGCCTTTGCCATGACACTCAAAATTGAGCTATGGTGCATCCTGTTCCCGCTGATCATCCTTGAGATGTTTCCACAACTTGATTGGAGTCCACCTGTGGAAAATTCAGTTGATTGGACGTGATTAGGAAAGGCATAAACCTGTCTTATATAAGGTCCCACAGTTAACAGTGCATATCAGAGCACAAACCAAGCCATGAAGTCCAAGGAATTGTCCGTAGACCTCCGAGACAGGGTTGTATCAAGGCACAGATCTGGGAAAGGGTACAGAAAAATTTCTGCAGCTTTGAAGGTCCCAATGAGCACAGTGGCCTCTATCATCCGTAAATGGAAGAAGTTTGGAACCACCAGGAATCTTCCTAGAGCGGGCCACTCGGCCAAAATGAGCGATCAAAGGAGAAGGGCCTTAGCCAGGGAGGTAACCAAGCACCCGATGGTCACTCTGAAAGAGCTCCAGCGTTTGTGGAGAGAGGAGAACCTTCCAGAAGAACAACCATCTCTGCAACACTCCACCAATTAGGCCTGTATGGTAGAGTGGCCAGACGGAAGCCAATCCTCAGTAAAGGCACCTGAGGGACTCTCAGACCATGAGAAACAACTTTCTGGTTTGATGAAACAAAGATTGAACTCTTTGGCCTGAATGCCAAGCGTCATGTCTGGAGGAAACCAGGCACCACTCACTACCTGGCCGATACCATCCCTACAGTGAAGCATGGTGGTGGCAGCATGATGCTGTGGGGATGTGTTGCAGGAACTGGGAGACTAGTCAGGATCAAAGGAAAGATGAATGCAGCAATGTACAGAGACATCCTTGATGAAAACCTGTTCCAGAGCGCTCTGGTCCTTTAGACTGGGGCGATGGTTCATCTTTCAACAGGACAATGACCCTAAGCCAAGGGTGAGTAACTGTGGCCCTCCAGCTGTTGGTGAACTACAAGTCCCATCATGCCTCTGCCTTTCGGAGTCATGCTTGTAACTGCCTCATGGGACTTGTAGTTCTACAACAGCTGGAGGGCCACAGTTGCCCACCCCTGCCCTAAGCACACAGCCCATATAACAAAGGAGTGACTACGGGCCAACTCTGTGAATGTCCTGGAGTGACCCACCTGGAGAGATCTGAAAATGGCTGTGCACCGACGCTCCCCATCTAACCTGATGGAGCTTGAGAGGTACTGCAAAAGAAGAATGGGAGAAATTGGCCAAAAATAGGTGTGCTAAGCTTGTAGCATCATACTCAAAATTACTCGAGGCTGTAATTGGTGCTAAAGGTGATTCAATAAAGTATTCAGCAAACGCTGTGAATACTTGTGTACATGTGTTTTTTTTTGGTTTTTTTAATAAATTGCAAAGATTTCAAAATGAACTTCTTTCACGTTGTCATTATGGGGTATTGTTTGTAGAATGTTGAGGAAAAAAATTAATGTAATCCATTTTGGAATAAGGCTGTAACATAACAAAATGTGCAAAAGTTAAGCACTGTAAATACTTTCTGGATCCACTATAATATTAAAAATGGGAGCCATAAATTCAAATATATATTTAGTGCTAACTCACTATTATAAGTGTAGTCAAAGTAACCCAAACTAAACTACTATAGGAAAACAGACCATAGCACAGATGTTTAGGTCCTATACAGCAGATACTATAAATTACTTGCGTGGCTTTATATTGTACAAAAGGAATACTAGTTCATTAATACTAAAAATATAATAATATAATCAAAAATGACAAAGATAGCAAAATACAATACCCTTCACTTCATATAAGTTAAAAGAGACAGCATTGTCTTGAGAAAAACAGACAAGCGGCCAGACGTCTTTTATGGTCCTGTGACAATTCATGGAATTATGTAGCATCATTTAATCCAAAGAAGGACAAGAATAATTAGCATTGTTGCCAATCAAAAACTGAATAGCTGTCACAGATCCAAGCCCCCATTCCACAAAAATTAATGTACAAAATGATTGCCCTAAAATTCATGTGCTATATAAATCAAACCGACTATAAAGATGGTTGCTAATAACTTCAATAATATATAAAAATATATAGTCCTTGAGGAAGGTATGCATATGTAGCTATTTTGGAGCTGTACTACAGTGAAAAGTTGAGAACCTCAAACTGGTGGAAATTGATCATCCAGCTCAGAGATGTGACATAAGAAAAGTCACTTAGTAAAGCAGCATAAAAAAGTTAGTCAGCTGTCCACAGATTATACAGTATAGCCTATTATAAAGAAAGATTTACTGATACATGCAAAGCGTAGTAAGCAGATGGCAGCTTGACAAGAGCTAGAGTGGCAGTAGCACAGCAGAAAGATTTAATAGGACCAACTTCATAGGACAGAGGAGAGCCATTATGTGTTCTGGCTGGAAAGTCCCAGTATATTACCATACATAAGTCACTAGAATGACACCAATCACTGCTCCTCATCCCAGCACTCAGTGCTTATAAGTTGCATTTGTCCGATCTGGGTGTATTTACTCCTTATGTGCCTGCAGCCTATCAATGAAAATGGCCAGGCTGCCAGTACTGCGGCTGCTAGGGCTCCACCGCTATCCTGTGTATTAGCTTTGTGAATTGAGCCTCATATACAGCCATGGCCAAAAATATTGGCACTCTTGCATTTCTGTCAGATAATGAACCATGTTGGCACCAAAAAGCCAAATCTGACACATTCCACATAAAAAACCCCAGGAGTGGACTGGATAAAATTATTGGCACCCTCAATTTAATATTTGGTAGCACACCCCTTGGAAAAAATAACTGAAATCAATTGCTTCCTGTAATCATCAAGGAGTTTCTTGCACCTCTCTACTGGGATTTTGGATTGCTCTTCTTTTACCAACTGCTCCAGGTCTCAGATTGGAAGGGTTCCTTTTCCCAACTGTTGTTTTGAGATCTCTGCATGGGTGCTTTGTGGGATTGAGATTTGGCCAGTTCAGGAAACTCTGCAGCGCTTTGAAACCATTTCTGGATGCTTTTTGACATGTGCTTTGTATCATTGTCCTGCTGTAAGACCCTTGACCTCTGATGGAGACCCAACTTTTCGATACTGGGCCCTACATTGCATCCCAGAATTCTTTGGTAGTCTTCAGATTTCATAATGTCATGCACGCAGTCAAGACATCCAGTGCCTGAAGCAGCAAAGCAACTGCAAAACATTATTCAACCTCCACCATGTTTGACTATAGGGACTGCATTCTTTTCTTTTAACTGCTTCCCGATCACTCTATAGCAGATATACTGCTACAGGGTGGCACGGGTGCGCAAAATCACGTATATATACACGTGATTTTGCATTTTCAGGTAGGGGGCGTACGCGAGCCCTACCCACACAGCCATTTGCAGCTGCGGCTGTCAATCATTTTCCCGGCCAGTGATTACTCGTCAGCGCATGGTGATTGCCGAGCATCTCCGACGGGGAGAACTGTTTGTAAACAAAACAGTTCTCTCTGTCAGCTCATAAACACTGCTTTGGATGCTTACAGTGAAGCACATGGACACAGCATGTAAAACAGCACAGAGTTAGCCCTTTGATCGCCCCTCATGTTAACCCTTTCCTGCCCAGTGCTATTAGTACAGTGTCAGTGCTTTTTTTTAGCACTGATCCCTGTATTGGTGTCACTGGGGATGTCAGTGACACCAAGTCAGTTCCCCCAGTGTCAGAATGCCCGCTGCAGTCCCGCTATAAGTCGCTGATCGCTGCCATTACTAGTAAAAATAAAAAAATGCCAGTATATATACTGCCATTTGTAAACACTATAACTTTCACATAAACCAATTAATTTACACATATTGGGATTTTTTTTAACAAAGACATGCAGCAGAATACATTTTGGCCTAAATTTAAGACAAAATTAGATTTTTTAAATTTTTTTACTGGACATGTTTAATAGCAAAAAGTAAAAAATGTTTTTTACTCAAAATTGTTGGTCTTTTTTTGTTTATAGCGCAAAAAATAAAAAACTGCAAAACTTCCAAAAAGAAGCCTCAAGGTACCTAAAAATATATATATATGATCAAGCAAAAATGCGTATTCCGAGAGTCCCTAGACACCAAGCCAATGAGAAACTTACAGAAAAAGAACTAGTTATGGACTCCTCTGGAATAGGGAATTTGTGAATACTCAAGAAAAATAATTCAAAGGCGAAGGTGATCAGTGGCGCACGAAAACTTCTTTATTACAGATAAAATTAAAAGTATAAAACAAACACAAAAAATTGTGCCACATTCCACAGGTCTCAAGTTGGTAATTCCCTGTCAGGGGAAAACTCATTAGTAGAAAGATAATTGTATGGATGTCTCATATGTAAGACTCATTTGTAAGCTATAACATGTTCCATGCAGGAAAGAGTGCAAAGGCATAATAACAAAAAAGCTCCTATACTCAGAATTGACCAGCCATAAGTGCCAGGATAAATTCAGCACCAGACCAATCATACAATAAGACTGATGGTAAATGTTAGTAACATAGCTTACAAATGAGTCTTACATATGAGTCATCCATACAATTATCTTTCTACTAATGAGTTTTCCCCTGACAGAGATTTACCAGAAAATAAAAGATTAGAGGAAAAAAGGACAGAATAGAAAATAAAAGAACAGAATACAATAGAAAATAAGAGTACAACAGAACAAAATTAAATAGAAAAAAAGGAAAAGAATAGAATCAATTAGAATAGAAAATAAAAGAATAGAAAAGATTAGAATAGAAAATAAAAGTCAAAAGAAAGATATATCAGTGGGGGACTAGACCCGGAAAATACTTAATGAGGATGCTAAAGGAAAAGAAATCTAAAAACTTAATGGAAAAAATTAAAGATAGAAAAGGAGAAATGGTGTACGCCACCGATGATATTGCTAGTAGGTTCCAAAAATATTATAGCAGGCTGTATGATGTGAGCTCCAGAAATAAAAAAGAAATAGAGTACAAAAAAAAGAGAAATAGGCAGAAATACTTAAATGAGGTGGAGATGCCAAGAATAGCATAAAAATTAGAGAGAACTATTACCCTGGAGGAAATCATCTTGGCCCTAACAAATACAGCAGTAGGAAAGAGCCCTTGTCTGGACGGATACACTGTGGGCTATTTTAAAACATTTTGAGATCTGGTCCCTAAAATGTGTGGTTATATGAATGCAATAGGAAAGGGGTTGGAAATGAGGGAAGAATCACTCCAAGCATATAGAACTATCATACTTAAAGAAGGGAAGGATAGCTTACAGTGTGCTAGTTATAGGCCCATAGCCTTACTAAACTTTGTTTAAAAATTGTATGCTAAAGTATTGGCAACTAGACTGATGCCGGAGTGGATACAGCTGGATCAGGTAGGATTCATACCTGGGAGAGAAGGAAGGGACAATGGCCTGAGGTCATTGCTCCTCTTACAAAGAGTAAATAGAGAGAAACAGCTGACAATATTCCTGTCGATTGATGCGGAAAAGGCTTTTGACAGGGTCAACTGGGATTTATGTTTGACATGTTAGAGGTCTTAGGTCTAGGGCCTAAAATGTTAGTGGATAAAAGGGCTCTATAACGGTCCGTCAGCGGTGGTTAAGGTCTACGGATCCCTCTCTGTTTTTTTAAAATGTACAATCATACTAGACAAGGATATCCACTCTCTCCTTTGTTATTTGTATTATCCCTGGAACCCATCCTGGCGAGGGTAAGAAAGTGTATAGATATAGCTGGAATAAAGATAGGGAAAGTGGATGATATGTTATTCTATATTGTAAATCCTAGAATAATGTTGCCTAATTTAATGAGACTATTAAAACAGTATGGTGAGCTATCAAATATGAAAATAAACCCTGCAAGGTCAGAGATTTTAAACATCAATATCTCAAAGCTAGAGAAGTTGAGTCTACAAAAAGATTTTCAATTTACTTGGAGGGAAAAGAAAATAGGCTACCTGGGAATAAAATTAACTCCTTCAATAAAAGGCCTATACCAGGCAAATTATATTCCATTAATAAATGAAATAAAGGACGACCTGGGGAGTCTTTCAAAGGGAGGAGCCTCTTGGATAGGTCGTATAAACCTGGTAAAGATGGTGATAGTACCAAAAATTCTGTACAAGTTTCATATGCTCCCAGTGCATCTATCAGGGTCTTTCTTTGGGATAATAAAGAAGATGATACTCAGGTTTATATGGGCAAATAAACAATTGAGTACTGTCCGTGATACTTTTTTTATTTGCACTAACATACAATTTTGAGGACAAGCTTTCGGGGAATGTCCCCTTCTTCAGGTCAAAGCAGTACTGATCACAATGTTTTAGCAGAATGTTAGAAGAGGTGTAGGAAAAAAAAGAACAGAGATAAGACACAGCAAAAGCACACCTGTGGGACACCATTTCGCACAACCAGACCACACTTTTGGGAGACCTCAATATTTTAATCCTAAAAGGAAATTTCAAATCCATTCAGGAAAGAAAAACTTTTGAACTAAGAATGATAATTCTATCTGACACAAGAGATAACGGCCTGAATTTGGACATGGGATTCCTCAATCATTATCCAACAGTTTTATGACTATCACCTCAACCATGACTGCCTCTGTGAGTGTTGTCTCCACTCCCTCCCCCCCCCACACCCAGACTTTGCTTTTGCTGTGTCTTAGCTCTGTTCTCTCTTTTTTTTTTTTTTCCATCCCCTACATCTCTTCTAACATTCTGCTAAAACATTGTGATCAGTACTGCTTTGACCTGAAGAAGGGGACAATCCCCGAAAGCTTGTCCTCAACATTGTATGTTAGTGCAAATAAAAAAAGTATCACGGACAATACTCAATTGTTTATGTTGCAAATGCGCTAATACGGCTACAATCACCTCAAGCAAAATATGGGCAAATAAGAAACCGAGAATTAGTTATGAGGTATTGTGTAGGACAAAAGGGAATGGGGATTTGGGCTTGCCTAATTTTAGGAAACATTATTTAGCGGTAATATTATCACGAATAGTGGATTGGACATATAATGCACAAGGGAAAGGCTGGGTAAATATGGAAGGGACTTTAAATAAGGCACAGTTAGGGAAGATTGCGTGGATACCAAATACATTTTGTATTTTGGATGTGCATACTAGTCCATTGACAAATAAACTTTTAAGTGTTCGGGATATAATATATAAGCAAAAGGGATGGAAATATAATTCAATATTGACCCCCTTGGTGGGATTGAAGTACTCCCCCCCCAGGGAAGGACAATATTTCCAGGAAATGGATTAAAGATAAAAATTCAAGTTTGAAGGATATATATTAAGTAAAGGAACATTGCACACTTTTCAAGATTTAAAGAATAAAAAAGATTTATTTTTCACATTTGATGAGTCACTGTATTGTCAATTAGGTCATTTTTGTTTTAATTCTCCCACAACCACTGAGGACGTCGTAGTACTGTATCCATTTGAAAAATTGCTGAACATAAATAAGGTTCCAAAACAAGCCACCTCTAAGATCTATAAGATCCTTATGGATATGGAAGGAGCTGATCCTCCCTTGTTCTTGGAAAAATGGGAAAAACTTGGAACAGAATTGAATGAGCAACAAAAGAATAAAATATTTAAAATTATCACATGAGGTGATGAATATGAGCACAGTTAAAATTAATTATAAATGTCTGGTGAGATGGTATATTACACATAAACAACAAGTACAGTGGGGCAAAAAAGTATTTAGTCAGCCACCAATTGTGCAAGTTCTCCCACTTAAAAAGATGAGAGAGACCTGTAATTGGCATCATAGGTAGACCTCAACTATGAGAGACAAAATGAGAAAAAAAATTCAGACAATCACATTGGCTGATTTGGAAAGAATTTATTTGCAAATTATGGTGGAAAATAAGTATTTGGTCAATATCAAAAGTTCATCTCAATACTTTGTTATATATCCTTTGTTGGCAATGACAGAGGTCAGACGTTTCCTGTAAGTCTTCACAAGGTTGGCACACACTGTTGCTGGTATGTTGGCCCATTCCTCCATGCAGATCTCCTCTAGAGCAGTGATGTTTCGGGGCTGTTGCTGGGCAACACTGACTTTCAACTCCCTCCAAATGTTTTCCATGGGGTTGAGATCTGGAGACTGGCTAGGCCACTCCAGGACCTTGAAATGCTTCTTACGAAGCCACTCCTTCGTTGCCCGGGCGGTATGTTTGGGATCATTGTCATGTTGGAAGACCCAGCCACGTTTCATCTTCAATGCCCTTGCTGATTGAAAGAGGTTTGCACTCAAAATCTCACGATAAATGACCCCAGTCATTCTGTCCTGTACATGGATCAGTCGTCCTGGTCCCTTTTGCGGAGAAACAGCCCCAAAGCATGATGTTGCCACCCCCATGCTTCACAGTAGGTATGGTGTTCTTTGGATGCAACTCAGCATTCTCTCTCCTCCAAACACGACGAGTTGTGTTTCTACCAAACAGTTCTATTTTAGTTTCATCTGACCATATGACATTCTCCCAATCCTCTTCTGGATCATCCAAATGCTCTCTAGCAAACTTCAGATGGGCCCGGACCTGTACTGGCTTAAGCAGGAGGACACGTCTGGCACTGCAGGATCTGAGTCCCTGGCGGCGTAGTGTTTTACTGATGGTAGCCTTTGTTACGTTGGTACCAGCTCTCTGCAGGTCATTCACTAGGTCCCCCCGTGTGGTCCTGGGATTTTTGATCACCGTTCTTGTGATCATTTTGACCCCATGGGGTGACATCTTGCGTGGAGCCCCAGATCGAGGGAGATTATCAGTGGTCTTGTATGTCTTCCGGTTTTCTAATTATTGCTCCCACAGTTGATTTGTTCACACCAAGCTGCTTGCTTATTGCAGATTCAGTCTTCCCAGCCTGGTGCAGGTCTACAATTTTGTTTCTGGTGTCCTTCGACAGCTCTTTGGTCTTCACCATAGTGGAGTTTGGAGTGTGACTGTTTGAACTTGTTATCAGTATAAAGACACCTGTCCACAACCTCAAACAGGTGCCATTGATACAGGTAATGAGTGCAGGACAGAGGAGCCTCTTAAAGAAGAAGGTACAGGTCTGTGAGAGCCAGAAATCTTGCTTGTTTGTAGGTGACCAAATACTTATTTTCCACCATAATTTGAAAATAAATTCTTTCCAAATCAGCCAATGGGATTGTCTGTATTTTGTTTCTAATTTTCTCATTTTTTCTCTCATAGTTGAGGTCTACCTATGATGCCAATTACAGGCCTCTCTCATCTTTTTAAGTGGGAGAACTTGCACAATTTATGTTGGAGAGGTTGTGGGAATAAGGGAACAATGGCGCATATATGGTGGGATTGCCTGAAAATACAGGACTACTGGAAGGAAATAATCCAATATATTTGCATATATAATATGTGGGATCGCCATACAGAAAGACCCGTGGATGTGTTTATTTGATAATTTTGAGTCTTCAGTGAAACTGAATAAAAATAGGGTATTATATAATTTAATCAGTGCAGCTAAGGGCTTGATTCCCAAGTTCTGACAAGCTCTGGAGCCACCAAGAATAAATGATTGGATAAATAGAGTTGAAAATATTGGTAAGATGGAGGAGTTATATCATAGAGGAGGATAAAATAGAAAAATTCAAGAAAACATTGAGTAGTAGGTTAGACTTTAAAACATCTAAAAGATATCTGGAACTGGTTGGAGTTTAGGGGTAAAAGTCTAGAGAGAGTTCGACGAAGTATCTGAAAGGGAGAGTGGAGGTGGGAGGGAAAGGACATAGATATAGAAACATGAGAGGAGATAGATACTAGGCAATATGATGTAAACGGGCAACTGGAGGGGGGACGGTGGGAGGAAGGGGGGTAGGGGATAATTGATGTAAAATGGAATTTATATATATGTGAAGTGTTCGTGTATAAGGTTGTTCTTTTTTTGTACTGGAAAAATTTAATAAAAGATATATATATAGATATATATATATATACCGTATTTTTCGGACCATAAGACGCACCTGACCATAAGACGCACCTGGTTTTTAGAGGAGAAAAATAGGAAAAAAAATATTCTGAACCAAATAGTGTAATAAAATATTTAATAAAGTATAACAGAATAATATTTGAACCATATAAACTGAACAGCAGTCAACAGTGGCATTAAGAACCATTATCACTGTCATTAACACATAAAGACAAAGGTTTGAGTACTCTAGTCTTCTGAAAACCCCAAGAACTCTTCTTCGCTAGAGTCAGAATTCATGAAGCTCATTTGGTCACAATCACTGACATCACTTTCTTCGCTGTCTTCGTATAAAATACAGTCTTCACTTCCATCTAAGGCATTGCTAATGCCACATTTTTTGAACGACTGTACAACAATCTCTTTCTTCACTGAGTCCCATGATCTTTTCACCCATTCGCAAACTTGAGTGATGGTGGGCCTCTTCATTCGTCCAGTGGGTGTCAAATCATGGTTACCATCAGCCATCCACTTGTTCCACTCTTCTCTCATAAAGACCTTAAATGGCTTGTTTATGGAGACATCAAGAGGTTGCAACTGGCTGGTAAGACCTCCGGGAATGACAGCTAGATGGGTCTTTACTTCCTTGAAGCACTTTTTGGTTGGTTCACTAATATGTGCTCTAAATTGGTCAAGCACTAATAGGGCAGGTTTTTTCAGAAGTCCTCCAGAACGTTTGGACCACACCTTTTCAACCCATATTTTCATGCCATTGTCATTCATCCATCCTTTTTCATGGACGTGTACCACAACACCTCTTGGAATGGCATCTTTTGGAAATGTTTTCCTTTTAAAAATCAGCATGGGTGGCAATTTGGTGCCATCGGCACAGCAGGACAACACAGCTGTATAATGCGTCTTCTCGTGCCCTGAAGTTTTCACTGTGATGGTTTTGGCACCCTTCAGGTCGACAGTCCTATTAGAAGGCACATCAAATGTTAGCGGAACTTCATCCATGTTCCCAATCTGGCCAATTTCAAAGCTGTTTTTCTTTCTGGCTTTGATAACAAAATTGTGAAAGGACAGAATTTTAGCCTCATATTCTTTGGGCATTTTTTGGGCAATTCTGGTTTTGGTACGCATAGCAAGACCACATCTTCTCATGAATATGTAGCACCATGATGGTGATCCTGTAAAGTCTTGAATGCCCCTCTCTTTAGCAATGCGTTTCGCTTCAAAAATGATCATTTTTGTTGAGACGGAAAAGCCATTATTGCGATGAAGCATGATCCATTCTTTCACGTCCACCTCCAACTCTGGCCACTTTGCAGCATGCCCACGGAAAGTGTGCTTGCTTTTGTCTTCTTTTTGCAGCCGATCCTCCTGTTTCCTCCAATCTCTAATCAGTTTTTCAGTTGGAGGCGGCCCAAAATGCCTCTCCGCTGCTCTGTTTCCATGCTCTTTAGCATATTTGATAACCTCCAGTTTGTATGGAATTTTATAGGCTATTCTTTTCTGCTTCAGCATCTTTGTAGAATGAGGTACAGTAGTACGGTACAATATTTTTCTGCAACAAAATGAAGGAACTTTCAGTATACCATAATTTCTTCAATGATTACGGTACTATTGAGCACTAACCATTTGCGTTTTCACTGAGCGCTGACCATTTGCTTTGTTTATGGTACCATATATGGGAGTATGGTTTATGGTACCGTATATGGGAGTATGGTTTATGGTACCGTATATGGGAGTATGGTTTATGGTACCGTATATGGGAGTATGGTTTATGGTACCGTATATCTGAAGTACCGTATATGGTACGGTACTTCAGATCACAAAAGTGACAATTGAAAGGAAAAGAGGGACAACTGAAAGAAAAAGAGTGACAATTGAAAGAAAAAGAGTGACAATTAAAAGAAAAAGAGTGACAATTAAAAGAAAAAGAGTGACAATTGAAAGGAAAAAAGGGACAGAGGGAAAACAGTTTTTTTTATTGGGAACAGTTTATTGGGAAAATGTAGTGTAGTGTAGTGTAGTGTAGTGTAGTGACATTTTACCTCAGAAGCCGATGACTGGAGTGAGGGGCATGCGCACTGCTGTGTACTGTAACACCGCCTACTACATGCTATCCTCCAATAGCATACGGCGGTGACACAGCAGCAGCATCGCGCCGCCTGCACAGATCGGCTTCCCGAGGACAAGGTAAGGTGAGAGGGGCATGCGCACTGCTGTGTACTGTAACACCGCCTACTACATGCTATCCTCCAATAGCATACGGCGGTGACACAGCAGCAGCATCGCGCCTCCTGCACAGATCGGCTTCCCGAGGACAAGGTAAGGTGAGAGGGGCATGCGCACTGCTGTGTACTGTAACACCGCCTACTACATGCTATCCTCCAATAGCATACGGCGGTGACACAGCAGCAGCATCGCGCCACCTGCACAGATCGGCTTCCCGAGGACAAGGTAAGGTGAGAGGGGCATGCGCACTGCTGTGTACTGTAACACCGCCTACTACATGCTATCCTCCAATAGCATACGGCGGTGACACAGCAGCAGCATCGCGCCGCCTGCACAGATCGGCTTCCCGAGGACAAGGTAAGGTGAGAGGGGCATGCGCACTGCTGTGTACTGTAACACCGCCTACTACATGCTATCCTCCAATAGCATACGGCGGTGACACAGCAGCAGCATCGCGCCTCCTTCACAGATCGGCTTCCCGAGGACAAGGTAAGGTGAGGGGGGATCCGCTGCCGCTCTGCCTGAGAAGCCTGGACACGGGGCGGGGGAAGGATGATGCAGTCGCCTGAGAAGCCTGGACACAGAAGGTCCCGGGGGACCCGCTGCCGCTCTGCAACTTCTTCTATTCGGACCATAAGACGCAGGTACTTTTCTTCCCACTTTTTGGTGAAGAAAAAGTGCGTCTTATGGTCCGAAAAATACGGTATATATATATATATATATATATATATATATATATATATATAGAAAATGAAAGAATAGAGGACAAAAGAACAGAATAGAAAATGAAAGAATCGAACAGAATACAAAAGAAAAGAGTAAACAGAACAAAATAGAATAGAAAATAAAGGAATAGGATAGAATCGATTAGAATAGAAAACCAAAGACTAGAATAGAAACGATTAGAATAGAAAATCAAAGAATAAAATGGAATAGAAAACCAATAGAATGGAATAGAAAGAAGATAACTGTCTTCTGAAATTCTAATTTAAATAGATTGAATTTGAACAGAATACAATAGAATAAAGTAATAGAATAGGAAAGAATAGAATAGAAAGAATAAAATACTTTACAAAACAAAAATTGTGATCTGCACTATGGTGACGTAGTGATCAACAAAGGCACTGTGAAAATTTTGCTGAAAAAAATAGAAATTTCCCATATGGTCACGCAACTCTTCATAAAGCCCATATACCATCAAAAATACATATGGATTGTGGATTATGGATTGTAATGTTAGAATTCTTGTCAAATCCGTTAGAATTATTTTCTACTCCATTAGAATTGTTTTCGAATCTGTTTGAATTATTTTCAAATCCATTTGAAATTTTGAATTTGAATAAACAAAACAAATTAAACAAATTTAATGAATCGCATAAAACAAAATTAGTCTAATAACGAATCGAAACAAAACAAATTTTTTCATTTTGTACATGTCTAATCACCGGTAACCACTGGGCCACCGGGAACCGGGAATCACTGGGCCTCCTGCATGTAAATGCTAATGGCTCAATTCGCAAATGTGAATGAGGTCTAAGCAAACTAAAGCTGGCCAAAGGCTGAACAAAAGATCCCTTCATCTATGCTAAACAGTGTGCATTGAGGAATGTTCCTCTGCAAGCAGCTGTATTTAGCTGGTACCACTGGTTGCCAGAATACCCAAACAGGGCCTGCATTTGATTGGTTACAGGCACTGGTTTGGCTGACAATCTTCCACCAGGCTTCTTTAAAAAAGGTTGTTTGTAAAAAATCTACTTTTCACAATCTGGGCATTGCCAACAGAGCCGAATCAGCAGGAATTCATTCATGTGATCGGTGAAAGTCCTTTGCCTGGCTTGCTCCTCCATTCATGGAGTTCTCTCATTGATGGGGCTTCACCAGGTACATGCTGTAGCCCAATTTTCATGAACGGGATGGATAGCAATACATTCTGTCAGTTTTAAATGAGCCAATAAAATCGTGCTGCAGGGATCCTGCATCTTAAAAGAATGAAAGAGCCCAGTGAGCTGAGAGAGCCAGGAAAGCTGGGAAAGTTGAGAGAGGGGTACAAAAACACAGAGATGCTATGTGAAATGGTCTAAGGGATCAGCCAAAGGCCAAAGTTTAGGGCCAAGAAGATTCAATGAACTACCATGGCGCTCCATAGCTCTGTGGTAGTTCATTGAGAACTACAAGCCGACAGCTGCTAAGGGGGGAGCCCCACATGGCCACGCTGTTTTTAAAACTGGCAGCTAGTATGGGGAACTTCTCCCCGTACTCATGCTACAGGGGGAGAATATCGGGCAGCGGCTGCAGCATTGGGAGCATGTTACATGTTCCACCCTAATAACAGTGAACTTATCTTTTAAATTTCTCAGGACATCACAGACAGGAAAGACAAATAGGGCCCTCCTATAATTCCGCAGTTCACAAAAATAAAAATAAAAAACAGTAAGAAAGACTCCTACCCTCACGCACACATACACATTAGTAAAAATGTCACACCTAGGATGCACATGCATACGTAAAGACTATTGTGCAAAACATCCTAGGTATCCTCATTCAACCCAGAGTAGAGGGAATCATTTTTGAGCCATTATTTATCATTAACTAATCTGATCACTGTAGAGGTTTTAAAAGTATCACCAAAGTAATATTCTGAGTATCTGAAAATATAGCTTTGATAAACATCTGTGCAAATATTACAACTACAATTTTTTTATTCTACAGGTTCTATGCTTTCAGAAAAATTGGTCCATTAGTAAAAGGGTTAAAAATTCAAGCTTTTGAAACATGATAGGCTTTTTCATCAGACGTGCTTGTACCTCGGTTTACGAATTTAATTCATTCTGCGGGACGTTTCGTATTGTGAAAAATTTGTAAACCGAAATACGGTTTCCTATAGGAATGCATTGAAAACCAGTTAATCCATTCCGGAGGTCAGAAAAAAGTAAAAAAAAAAGTCTTTTATCTGTTTAGAACTCTTTATAAAGTGCACTTTAAATGCATAAATACTGTACAGGGACATGATTAAAAATTAATTTGTAAATGCATTGAAAACCAATTAATCCGTTCCAGAGGTCAGAAAAAAGTAAAAAAAAGTTTTATCTGTTCAAAACTCTTTATAAAGTGCACTTTAAAGGCATAAAGGGACATGATTAAAAAAAAAAAAAATCTTCTACCATCACAGTACGGTATTCCTACTAGGATCAGAACTTTGTATACACAGGTATCTACTGTGCCTCTCTTCACATCTCTCCTTATCACGCATATGCCTTACCCTATGTTTTCTAGCCTAACTTATTTTCCCTCCTCTCTTTTTTATTTCTCTACAGTATGTCTGTTAGGACACTGGGCTTGGTTTCCCCCTATACGGGGATAACCCAATCAGATAGTGAACCTGTATTCTTCTTGGCAAGAATCTTCTTAACCATTATATATCTGTTACTATAGCAAAGATTTGGAACATGTAATGTCTTCCTGTATGTATAGTCCATGGAAGGTAGTGGAGGTTATACCCTCTCACCTCCCACTGGCTATGCCCATGTTCAAAACCAGTATACTCTGTTTGATGTAATGTTTTTGTTACTCATGCAACATTTTCAATAAAACCAAAGTTATAGAAAAAAAAGTCTTATCTGTTCAAATCGCTTTATAAAGTGCACTTTAATGGCATAGTACTGTACAGGGACATGATAAAAAAAAATCGTAAATGCATTGAAAACCAATTAATCCTTTCGTATTGTGAAAATAATTTGTAAACCGAGGCATTATTTTCACTCGTAAACCAAAAATTACGTTAACCGAGGTGTGTGTGTGTGTGTGTGTGTGTGTGTGTGCGTGCGTGTGCGTGTGCGTGTGCGTGTGTGTGTACAGTTGTGTTCATAATAATAGCATTCAGACATCACTAACCTGATCAATCACTGTTTTTGGTAGAAATGATATTTCTACATGGCAAATAATTTACTACCAGGTGTAGTAGAGTAATAGAAATCCAACAGACCCAACAGTCATGACATGCATGCTGCTGATTCTGTGTAATTGAATCACTAATTGAAAGGGGCATGTTCAAAATAATAGCAGTGTGGAGTTCTATTAGTGAGGTCATTCATTCTTTGAAAAACAGGTGGCAATTATTGCCCTTGTTTAAGGAAGGAAGGCAGCAAATGTTGTACATGCTGGTTACAGTGCATTTCTCTCTGAAATCCTGAGGAAAATGGGTCATTCCAGACATTGTTCAGAAGAACAGCATACCTTGATTAAAAAGTTGATTGGAGAGGGAAAAACACATAAAGAAGTGCAGAAAATGATAGGCTGCTCAGCTAAAATCATTGCAAATGCTTTAAAATGGCAACCAAAACCTGAAAGACGTGGAAGAAAGCGAAACACTACCATTCAAATGAATAGAAGAATAGCCAAAATGGCAAGGACTCGGCCAACAATCAGCTCCAGGAAGATCAAAGAAGGTCTAAAGTTACCTGTGAGTACTGTTACAATTAGAAGACGCTTATGTGAAGCCAAGCTATCTGCAAGAAGCCCCCGCAAATGGGCGTATTTGCCACGAGGCAAACAAAGCGTTTGCCTAGGGTGGCACTTTTTAGGGGGGCCGCCGCCCCCCCTTCCAACGGAAGGGACACTAAGTACAGGGGCGGGCAGGGGGCTGCTGTGTCTTACCTGGCTCTGTGTCCCAGTCCCACGACGATCCAGTCCAGGAAGCGCTGCTCCTTCATTCACTCCAGCCGATCCCTCACTCGATGTTCGCGCTGCCACTCAGCTCCGCCCCCTCACTGGTGATTGGGCGCCAGAACTGTAGTTCAGGAAAGGCACACAGGCGGCCAATCACCTGAGAGGAGGAGGAGCAGAGCGGCCCTGCGAACATCGAGTGAGGGAGCGGCTGGAGTGAATGAAGGACAGCTGACCGCCCGGTAAGTGTGCCGTGCTGATGGTGCTGCTGCAACCAGGTATGCTGGCTGCAGCAGCACCTAGGCTGGAGCAGGGGTCATCAAGTTAAGTGTCATTGGTGTCAGTGGGAGGAATAGTGCCCCATCATTGGTGTCACTGATACTAATGATGGGGCATTCTTCCTCCCACTGACACCAACGATCGGGCACTATTTCTCCCCCATATGACACCAATGATGGGGCACTATTTCTCCCCCCACTGACACCAACAATGGGGCACTATTCCTCCCCCCACTGACACCAACGATGGGGCACTATTCCTCCTCCCACTGACACCAATGACGGGACACTTTCCTCCCACTGACACCAATGATGGGGCACTATTCTTCCCACTGACACCAATGATAGGGCACTATTCTTCACACTGACACTAATGATGGGGCACTATTCCTCCCACTGACACCAATGATGGGGCACTATTCCTCCCCCCACTGACACCAATAATAGGACACTTTCCTCCCACTGACACCAATGATGGGGCACTATTCTTCCCACTGACACTAATGATGGGACACTATTCCTCCCACTGACGCCAATGATGGGACACTATTTCTCCCACTGACACCAATGATGGGACACTATTCCTCCCACTGAAACCAATGATGTGACACGATTCCTCCCACTGACACCAATGATGAGGCACGATTCTTCCCACTGACACCAATGATGGGGCACTATTCCTCCCACTGACACTAATGATGGGGCACTATTCCTCACACACCGATACTAATGATAGGGCACTATTGCTCACACACTGACACTAATGACGGGGCACTATTCCTCCCACTGACACCAATGATGGGGCACTATTCCTCCCACTGACACCAATGATGGGGCACTATTTCTCCCACTGACACTAATGATGGGGCACTATTCCTCACACACTGACACTAATGATGGGCACCATCATTGGTGTCAGTGGGAGGAATAGTGCCCCATCATTGGTGTCAGTGGGAGGAATAGTGCCCCATCATTGGTAGCAGTGGGAGGAATAGCGCACAGTCATTGGTGTCAGTGTGAGGAATCGTGCCCCATCATTGGTGTCAGTGGGAGGAATAGTGCCCCATCATTGGTGACAGTGTGAGGAATCTTGCCTCATCATTGGTGTCAGTGGGAAGAATCGTGCCTCATCATTGGTGTCAGTGGGAAGAATCGTGCCTCATCATTGGTGTCAGTGGGAGGAATAGTGCCCCATCATTAGTGTCAGTGGGGGGGAGGAATAGTGCTCCATCATTGGTGTCATTGGGAAGAATAGTGCCCCATCATTGGTGTCAGTGGGAGAAATAGCGTCCCATCATTGGTGTCAGTGGGAGGAATAGCACCCCATCATTGGTAGCAGTGGGAGGAATAGCGCACAGTCATTGGTGTCAGTGTGAGGAATCGTGCCCCATCATTGGTGTCAGTGGGAGGAATAGTGCCCCATCATTGGTGACAGTGTGAGGAATCTTGCCTCATCATTGGTGTCAGTGGGAGGAATAGCGGCCCATCGTTGTCAGTGGGTGGAGCTCTAATAGGAAGAGGTGGAGCCTAAAGAGGAAGAGGTGGAGTTTGCAGATGAAAGGGTGGGACAAATTTAGATGTGGGGGGGGGGGTGCCCGATTTTAGTCTTGCCTAGGGTAGCAAAAAAACAAAATACACCACTGCCTGCAAAGTCCCACTGCTGAAAAAAAGACGTGCTGAAGAGGTTACAATTTGCCAAAGAGCACATTGACTGGCCTAAAGAGAAATGGCGCAACATGTTGTGGACTGATGAAAGTAAGATTGTTCTTTTTGGGTCTAGTGGCTGGAGACAGTTTGTCAGATGACCCCCAAACACTGAATTCAAGCCACAGTACACTGTGAAGACAGTGAAGCATGGCTGCGCAAGCATCATGATATGGGGATGTTTCTCATACTACGGTGTTGGGCCTATTTATCGCATACCAGGGATCATGGATCAGTTTGAATACATCAGAATACTTGAAGAGCTCATGCTGCCTTATGCTGAAGAGGAAATGCCCTTGAAATGGGTGTTCCAACAAGACAACGACCCCAAACACACCAGTAAACAAGCAACATCTTGGTTCCAGACCAACAAGATTGACGTTATGGAGTGGCCAGCCCAATCCCCGGATCTTAATCCAATAGAAAACTTGTGGGGTGACATCAAAAATGCAGTTTCTGAGGCAAAACCAAGAAATAGAGAAGAACTGTGGAATGTAGTCCAATCATCCTGGGCTGGAATACCTGTTCACAGGTGCCAGAAGTTGGTTGACTCCATGCAACACAGATGTACAGCAGTTCTCAGAAACAGTGCTTATACAACTAAATATTAATTAAGTGATTCAAAGGAAAGCAAAATCTTCAAACATTTTTCAGTTTATATAGTGAATGTTTGAGTTTGTAAAGAAGAATACAAACACTGCTATTTTTTTGAACAGTCTAATATTCACTTTTCTTCAATTTTTGTAGAGGAACAACACAAATTTGATATATTTTTCTTCATGTTTTGATTTGGAATAGAATGTGTAGTGTTCCCAATGCATTTGTGTGTATGGAAATAAAAGCTATTAGAAGGATTTTGAGCTTTAATCACTCTCTTTAACACACTGCTATTATTTTGAACACAACTATATATATATATATATTTTTTTTTTTTTTTTTTTTTTCCTTCTCCAAAAAAGGTTTATATATTTGTGAATAAACACTGGGCTGTTTTATCCTGGGTACACTAATATTTTAGAAATGATCTGGAAGTATATTTAATGAGTGTTGTATTTTGTTTCTGTCTTCAATAGGTGCTGTATGCCTGGTTGTCCCTTACACTAGTGTTGCTTCCTGAAGAAATGTACTGTTTTTCCATGAGTAGCTGGAGCAAGCATAACACAAAAGTTAATAAATCTGATGCACATACATTGTGTCCCTGTTAGACTCATAAAGTATTGCAGCTGCTGGATCAGGATGACTCAGCATTAACAGCAAGCACAACCTGCTTCCGTAAGCATCCAAATGACAATAAACACATTTAAATGAGCTAATGAAAGCAAACATTAACGTATATGGTTGCTTATAATAAGTCTCAGTACTTTGCACACATATAAAAAGCATCATTATCCAAAATGTGTTTTGTTTTTTTCATTGGTGTAATTAAAGGTTCAAGGATTTTTTTTTTTTTATCTGTGATCTTGCTTGGGAGATTTTCAGTCAGTTCCAATGACAACACTGGCACCAGGACCGGAAACCATCAAAAACTCTAATGGACACAACAGCAATAAATGTACTTTTCTAGTGAACTAGACTAGAACCCTGTTAGTTTTTTCATGGCTCTCTATGCTTCCACTGCAGTTTTTCCTGACACTATGCTATAGTGACAGTGTTATCATCAGGGAATAAAGTGAAGAGAAACCTTCCCAATAGGATATAAAGCAAAAAACAATGAGACTGTTATAGGACTAACAATTCCATTAAATCCAAAACGGAAAAATAATTTGACTACAGATACATAATGCATATTGTTAAGAGATTTCTTATATTTTCAGTGATAAAAATATATCTACTATGACTGTAAAGGAAAAACTAGCAGATTTTCTTTGTACCTTGAGGGTCTGTACACACCATCAATTTGCTGTAATGCACATTATTGCATCAGTTATGGTGTAATAATTTGCAGTGCCATTCAATTTTAAAGACACTCCAATACATCCACAGAACATCTCTGTGTTACAGTACAAGAGATATTATTTTCACTGGGTTCCTAGAGCTGGAGCAATTTTTCCTGTATTGGGGGGTCCATTCAAAATGGCATACATAACACAACCAAGTGTGAATTGGCTCTAAGGATGGGTTCACACTTGTGCGGTGTGGTATATCGCATGTGATTCGCACAGGAACCACACAGCATTCCTGTGCAAATCACATGCGAATTGTGTGCGGTGCAATTGGAGCCATACATTTTGTATGGCTCAAATCGCACTGCATCCGCACCAAAAAGGTGCAGGACCCTTTTTTTAGTCCACACTAGAATCAGATCGCATGGGTATTCACACCCAATGTGATCCGATTCTACACATCGCACCACTTTGTGCGGACCAATTTCGGGGTGTTGTTAACAAACACACCCGCAGCGGTTTGCATTAACGGGGTGCGATTGTGATGTGGTGCAGAATTTGCACAGAAAACGCTGTGAATTCCGCACCGCATCAGTATGAACCTAGGCTGAATCACATAACGTTCCTGGGAGTCCATGAAGACCACCCTGGTCATCATGAAACTCAGAATTAACCACTTGCCAACCGCTCTATAGCTGAATGTCGGCTGCAGCACGGTTGTCCAGTTCTGGGAGGGCGTAATATGATGTCCTCCCAGAACGCGCCTCATCAGTGCCGCCTATCAGTGCAGCCTCATCAACGCACATCAGTGAAGGAGAAAATTACCTGTTTGCAAAATTTTATAATAGAAACAAAGAAAACATTTTTTTTGCTCTTTTTTTGTTTATAGTGCAAAAAATAAAACACCTTGTGGCAATTAAATACCACCAAAAGAAAGCTCTATTTTTGTGAAAACAATTATAAAAATTTCATATGGTTACAGTGTTGCATGACAGCGCAATTGTCATTCAAAGTGAGACAGTGCTGAAAGCTGAAAATTGGCCTGGGCAGGAAGGGGGTATAAGTGCCCGATAGGCAAGTGGTTAAAAAAAACATATATAAAGTTGAAATGGAAACAGATACGAGTGCCTACCCAAAAAGGACTGAATCTGTTTAACTTCTTCCCTGTCTTTATATAAACTAACATACTTGTGTAGAAACTCCCCATGTGCTATGTTCGCTTTGGTTAGACTGTCAATGTTGATAACAAGGGGAGATAGCTGATTTACCACTGTACGCCAAAAACTTCTAAATGTAGAGGAAATGCTTAGCATATGTCCATCATATTAGATTTAGGAATCTAATATGACGGACAGATGGTTGTGCTCGCTCCAAAGATTAATGTTGTTTGTTATATGTTCTGTGAATATAAATTTTTCTATAAAATTTGAACAAAATAATCAGTTAAAATGTACATAATGAAGTCATTTTTGAATAAAATAAAAAAAATACTTTTTGGGCTCATTAACCTCTACTGTATGTGAGAGCATAATTGCTTGCCTTGTAATGTGTTGATGCTTGTTGGTGCACATGCATTTCTTCTGGGTCTTTTTTTGCCATCATACCAATATGGAGCACAGATGACTGTTGGTGTAAAGATTGCTGTGTATCAGGGTGTTTATACCAGCATGCATGTGTGCGAGGAGCCCATTAGAAAGAATAAAACTAAAGCATGAGGCATGTCAGTTACAGATGTGGACATGCATTACGTAGCAGACCCTTTTAAATGGAGTCTAAAGCTGACCACAGAGATTAGAGGGTCTTGGAGGTGGATGCTCAATCTGACCACTTATAAGCGGGTTATAGATGGGTAGAATATCAAACAAAAATGCTTCAGAAAACAATTTTCTAAGAAACTTTTTGTTTTTCTAATCATTAGTTTGATCAAATCGACAGTCATTGTTGGCTGCAGTGAGGAGAAAATTTGAAGGAGCAGGATAGAAGTTTTTTTTAACAAATGAATTTCTAAAGATGTATGTGTTTTTTTTTTTTTTTGTTAAGGTCCACTCATTAAAAAAATTTTTTAAAGGCAAACGAAATCTTTCGAATGACATTGAAATGTTCTGAGAATTCTTGTATGAATTTTCCTAAGACTTTTTCTAGGAATTTTCATTTAAACTTCACTCCATCTATGACCAGCTTTGGTCAGTTCATGGGAGGGTGACAACAAGGCCACCAAAGAAGCAAATTGTGGTCTGTTAATCAGTGGCCTACTTAAAGAACACTCCACAAAACTGTCACTATTTTACTTCAACGGGAAGGGGAGGGGAGCACAAAAGAAGCTGCCGATTCCAGCTTACTATTATTAATATTATTATACAGGACTTATATAGCGCCGACAGTTTACTCAGCGCTTTACGTTATGGAGGGAGACAGTACAGTAACAATACAGTTCAATACAAGAGTGATTAGAGGGCCCTGCTCCTTGGAGCTTACAATCTAGGAGGGAGGGGATAGTGGTACAAAAGGTAATTAGCTGTGGGGGATGGAGTGGTAGGAAGAGTAAAGGATTCCAGTACTAGCTGGGGTCGGGGTAGGCTTCCCTGAAGAGATGGGTTTTCACAATGTGCCTAAAAGTGAGCAGAGTAGGCTATAGTCTGATAGATTGGGGTATGGAGTTCCAGAAGATGGGGAAAGCCCTGCAGAAGTCTTGGAGACAAGCATGGGAGGAGGAGACAAGGGAGCTAGAGAGTAGGAGGTCTTGTGAGGAGCGGAGAGTACAGTTTGGATGGTATTTATTTATTTCAGGTACTTATATAGCGCTGTCAATTTACGCAGCACTTTACACATATATATATATATTGAACATTCACATCAGTCCCTAACCCTCAAGGGGTGTACAATCTGAGGTCCCTAACTCACATTCATACATATACATATTAGGGCCAATTTAGACAGGATCCAATTAAGCTACCAGCATGTCTTTGGAGTGTTGGAGGAAACCCACGCAAGCACAGGGAGAACATGCAAACTCCATGCAGGAGGAGCCATGGTCGGGAATCAAACCCATGACCTATTTACTGCAAGGCAGACGTGCTAACCACTAAGCCACTGTGCCGCCCCGAGACAAGGTTGGTGATGTAATTTGGGGCAGTGTTATGAATGTCTTTATACGTTAGTGTTTTGAACTTTATCCGTTGGGCAATTGGAAGCCAGTGGAGGGATTGGCAGAGAGGGGTGGCAGATACAGAGCGGTTAGTAAGGTGTATAAGTCTGGCAGCAGCATTCATGATGTACTGGAGTGGGGATAGCCTGCGATGAGGTAGGCCAATGAGGAGGGAGTTACAGTAGTCAAGGCGTGATATAATAAGGGAGTGAATGAGTTGCTTAGTGGTTTCCAAGGTTAGGAAAGGGCATATCTTGAAGATGTTGCGGAGGTGAAGTCTACATGAGTTTTTCAGCGATTGTACCTGGGGCTGAAAGGACAGATGGGAGTCTAGGATTACACCTAGTACCCTGGCGTGAGGGGTGGGACTGATGATAGTGTTGTTGATGATAGTACTAGGAGCTTTTGGAGGGAAATAACAGATATCATTAAGTCTAGCCATTTTCAGTGCCTATCAATTTATGTCTATGGGTTCCTTTTCTCTGTTAATGCAGAATAAAGCTCTAAATCTGATAGGGCGAAAAGGTCAGATTGGTACATAGGTACCTTTTATTTCTTATTTATTGTGATTTATTCAAATATTTTAGTTTGACTATGAGAATTAGAGCTAAATATCTGTAAGGTGTCTAATGTGCAAACCAGTTGCCCGTAGATTGATCAAATCTCATCCAGTCCCTGCTGAAGCAAGCAAAATTCAGTCTATCTATGGCTGGCTTCAAGCCGGTGCAGGGGATTCTAGGACCATGAAGGTTCACATCCCCTTTGTTTTGTGTGATGACTGTCACTTATGTAATTTGCCGAAAGGGAATGTGGTGCAAACAAACAGATCCTGTGAACATAGAAGCAGTGCTTTTAAAATTGGTTCACACACCTAAGAGATGCAGTTTGGAATCTAAAAACACAAATGTGTTTCCCTGATGAGTGTGTGATTAAAAGCATAGGCACTAAGGCAAATTATATACAACAGACGAAAGAAAACCAGGGCAACAGCCGTCAAGCTACATAGGGGCTGAAAGTGAAGTTTGCTAACAATAACATTTCTTGTTGCATAAAACAACCAGTGAGCTTTCTACTGTTATTGCTACATGTATGCATGGCTTGAAAATGAAGCAAAGATTATCAAGGAGCACCGTTCCAGGTGCAAGAGTGTCATAAACAGAGCCCAAGAGATTAATGACATATGCAACATTTATTGGGACCATGCAACTTGATCATAATTAACATCTTGCATAGAGGAGGCCGCATACAGACATGGATATTCCAAACCTGACAGTGGCAGACAGCGTCCATTGATGGATCACCCACAATCCCATGGCCAATGGGAGGTAGATGAAAAAAATGAGGTGTCACCATGGCCGGAAATCACTGTAATCCCTATGGGTTCCAACAGCTTCCATGAGATGCCAGTTAATGAGATCTGTTGGCCAGAGCTAATGCACACACAACGCCTGGAAATGATGTCACAATGCTGGCAGAAGGAGTCAGAATAAGGGAAGGGAGACCGCAGATGAATCCAAAGATACATCTTTGTCACCATGGCCGGAAATCACAGTAAATCCTTGTGGCTTCCAACAGCCTCCGTGAGGTGCCGGTCAATGAGATCTGTTGTCCGGAGCTAACACACACACACACACAACACCTGGAAATGATGTCACTGTGCTGATGGAAGGAGTCAGAATAAGGGAAGGGAGACCGCAGATGAATCCGATGTAATGTAATGTAATGTAATGTAATGAATCCAAAGATACATCTTTGTCACCATGGCCGGAAATCACGGTAAATCCTTGTGGCTTCCAACAGCCTTCCAGAGATGCCGGTCAATGAGATCTGTTGTCCGGAGCTAACACACACACACACACAACGCCTGGAAATGACATCACAGTGCTGGTGGAAGTAGTCGGAATAAGGGAAGGGAGACCGCAGATGTATCCAAAGACCATCTGCAAGCCGACACTCCAGGTAGGACAATCTGGTTGCTATGACTACATGTTTTGGGGCAAGCCCCTTCCTTAGGTCATGTGATGCATCCCAACTTAGAAAACAGTTTATAAAGGAAAAAAAATTGATTGTGGCCACGGGATTGTGGGTCATCCATTGGTGGACCCTGCCTTGCATATGTCATTCATCTCTTGGGCTCTGTTTATGAAACTCTTGCACCTGTAATGGCGCTCCTTGCTGATCTTTGTAGTACTTTATCATTTAGTTTATGTGGTATCTGTGAGCTGCCTTTTCTGTGGTGTTATACAATAGTATTCCAGGGACATCTGTTTGAGCGCCCAGTTTCTCTGTGTTTTTTCTGAAAATGAAGCAAGGATTCTGACTGACATTTATGTGAAACAAGATGTTTTCTGGTTAGTATACTGCTTGTTCAAAAACATGTTCAAGTTGTGGAAGGTGTGTTGTGGTTCCTACATGTTCTTCTGTGGCCTCATTTTCTGTTAAGGGTACTGAAAAGCTTTAGCATGTATGACGGATGTATTTGTGCAGGTTTGATTTGCCAAGGGTTCAGCAAATCATGTTCAAAATTCAGGAAACCCAAAGAGGGAAAGTCTACAGGGAAGGAGGGATGTGAATCTTGTTAATAAGTTCTGCCTAATAGGCAAACTGTTGTATCAAAGGCATGAGAAGATGGGCACTGCCACGAGGGACATATACTAATGCAAAAATGTTTTTCAAAATACCATGCAGCAGGGAGAGGGTCTTTTCATGTCCCTTCAAGGCAACATTAAAGGGGATGCCTTAAAGCTGTACATGGTGTTATGAAACAGTACAATTTTCACAGACATTCTCTATAACTGCATACACTGGCAACACATGTTTGGCTTTGAAACTGATTTTATTTATTTTAGTTATCTTGGCTTATGTACAACAGCAGCATCTAAGGCTCGGTTCACACAACTGCGACCTGAAAGTCACAAGACTTACGGTGTAAGTTTGCCAGGCGACTTCCTGGTGATTTGCTTTTGAGTACAACTTGATACACTACTTTGCCATGCGACTTTGCTATTTTTTATTTTTTGACCAATTGGAAAATATCAGTATTTTTTTTAAATTTAGCTTCATTTATTGAATGTCTAACAAAATCCTAATTTTCAGAATGAATGGAATTCAAATCGGTCTAAAAATGATCGACCAATTCTAATTCTTTGTAAAAAACAGCTGGTTGCTAAGGAGAGGGCCGGTTAGCCGACTGCCGCGTCCTTAACCTCTTCCATACAGGGCACTTTTACCCCCTTCCTGCCCAGGCCATTTTTCAGGTTTCAGCGCTCTCACACTTTGAATGACAATTGCGCGGCCATACAACATTGTACCCAAACTAAAATTTTATCATTTTCTTCACACAACTAGAGCTTTCTTTTGGTGGTATTTAATCAACACTAGGGTTTTTATTGTTTGCTAAATTAACAAAAATATACCAAAAATTTTGAAAAAAAAAACACGTTTTTCTTTGTTTCTGTTATAAAAGTTGTTGTTCTTCATAAATTTAGGCCAAGATGTATTCTGCTACATGTCTTTGGTGAAAATAACCCAAATTAGGATGTATTATTTAGTTTGTAGGAAAGTTATAGAGTTCACAAACTATGGGATATATCTGAATATTGATCAATTCTGAAGTACTGACAGCCAATCTAATTTCTTGAGGTCCAAGAATGTCAGAACAGTACAGATATCCTCCAAATGACCCTTTTTTGCAAAGTAGACAGTCCGACGTACTTCATAAGAGGCATGGCGAGTTTTTTGAAGTTGTATTTTTTTTGTCATAATTTCTCGGAAAATGAAAAAATTAAAAAAATTATTTTCACTATTTTTTTTTTACATACTGTCACCAGTGCAGTACAGAGTCATCATATAACTGGCATGGCGGTGATCAGGGACACTGACTGGTGACAGCATGAAAAAAAAATATATAATTTTTTTACATTTTTTTTATTATTTTTAATTGTTTATTACATTTGTTTCTTTTTTTTTTAAGATTCTTTTTTCATATTTCACTATGACCAAAGTAGTACAATGTTACCATACTTTGGGGAAGTGATCAGTGTTTTTTTTTTTTTTTTACACAATTTGCTTATAGAAAAAATGACTTTGCTATAAGCAAGCATTTACCTGAATGACATCGATTCATTCAGGGTTTTTTTTTTTGTGCTTAGCTGTGATTTGGCCACGGCTAATCACATGACACAGCTGGGCTGTGATTGGCCCAGCTTGTGCATGTGATCGCTGTGACCATTCACAGCTAGGCACACTAGTATACAATGGATGGCATAAATGAATCCATCCATTGTATACAACGGTCATGTGACCTGCTGTGATTGGTCACAGCAGGTCACATGGTATCGTCAACGGGACCGGTACTCAGATCTGTCATCAGCCGTGTCCGAGGTACACGCCAGTGACAGATCTCGCCGCTGCGCGGCTCTGCAGGTGCGCAAACTGCGCATGCCCCAAAGGACGCCATATGGCATCCACCCGGAACGCTGAGTGATTTTTCTGGCTGCCAATCGGCCATTGGCTGGGCGGCAAAAGGTTAACAACTGACGACTCATCAGCTATCAGTGGTTTCCCCACTGACAGCTGAATGTAAAAAAAATAATGCACGTAATTAAAAAATTTAAAAAAAATGCATGGGGGTCACCCCCATCCATATCAGGCCCTTCGGGTCTGTATGAATTTTAAGAGAAACCCCACGCCCAAATGTAAAAAAAAATGGCATGGGGTCCCCTCCAATATCCATATCAAACCCTTATCCGATCATGCAGCCTGGCAGGTCAGGAAGGGAGGGAGGCGAGTGAGCCCCCCCTCCTGAACTGTACCAGGCCACATGCCCTCAACATTGGGGGGATGCTTTGTTGTAGGGGGGCTCCTCCTCAAAGCATCTTGTCCCCGTTTTGATGGGGGTAAGGGCCTCTTCCCCACAACCCTGGGCTGTGGTTGTGGGGGTCTGGGGTGACTTATCGGAATCTGGAAGCCCCTTTAACAAGGAGGCCCCCAGATCCCAACTCCCCCATGTGAATAAGTATGGGGTGTACCCCTACCCATTCACCAAAAAGGTGTAAAAAGTGAATAAAAACACAACAACAGTTATTGACAAGCCCTTTATTTTAAAAAAAAAATTGTCCCCTTAAGTAGATCCATCCTCAATCATGTTGAATGCAGCCACCTGCCCTGAAAAAAAAAAAGAGTTCTGCTCCAGACGCTGGCTCCCACCATCTGAGATCTCCGCCATCTGACAGTTCTTAAATAGCTAAGGGGTGGGGACACCCATTGACATCACTAGGTGACACCGCCCCCTTGTGACATCACCAACTGGGGCATGCTGGGTTGGTGACATCACAAGAGGGCAGTGTCCTTTAAAGACATCCGGCATCTGCAGGCTGCTCTCCCACCTCCCCGTCCAATGTTCCGGAGTCTTGAGCTGGCTGTTGTGGAGATGATTCGAAAAAGGTGCCAATTATATCATCGGCCGCACGCCCGTCCCCCCCAGGTCCAGCCAAGCTTGCCTGATCCTGGGCTGGCTTCGGAACTGCATGCATGCATGTGTGATGGGGAAATTGTATTATTTATATTTCCTTATTATTGTTGGCTCACAATATCTGATAAGGACACAAGGATGGTCACTTTAGATGACTCACACCAAAGGAATGTTACTGCAAACTGACCAAGTCCTTAAAAGGTCATATTGCTTGCCGTGGGCAGTGGGCTGGACATTCCCTAAACATAAGTCCAGTATATAACAAACCGCTAGACTGGAAATATTTGTCTCGACCTAGAGCATGTGTTAAACATGTGTCTATTCTGATCATCGGCCATGCCATATAATGGAGGGACCCGTGGTGGAAACAGCATCTTTAGTTAAGTATTCTTGTTATATTTTATTTTTCTTTATCTGTATCTGTCATTACTTGTAACAAATGTTTTACTTATAAGTATTTGTGTGATCTCTCTTTGCACATATCGAATATAACCCCAAAACCCTAACAAAACACATGGTACCAGGAGTGGGGTTCAATCTCTGGAAACTAGAGATATGAATAATGATGCAGAATTGTGCTAGACTGTGTTCTGGGTTTATTGCTGTGTTTTTGTATTGTAAGCCATAGTACTTTCAGAAAGCATAGAAAATGTTTCAGATACTTAGCTGCTTTGATTGAGATGCTAATAGGTGATCAGGTGCAAGCCCATTCCTGTGTTGGGTGGAATCCCATTGCGCTCGCGTTCCTTACCAATCGGTGAAGGAATTGTTTTGATAAATTGAACGAGAGACTGATGTACAAGGGAAAGGCTGTATTGTCAGGAAGCTTCAATTTGTGACAATTGTAAAAGCGTTGGACTCTGGACTGTAGCAAGTTTCAGAAAAATTAGCTTTTTTAGGTTTGAAAACAATGAGCTGATGCTTGTGAGATGCAGATTGTGAGTAATGCAGTAATGTAAGAAATGTGTATGTCCGAATCTCAACGTGTTTTGTTTGTAGCTAGTAAATGTTGAGGACATGGTAATTGTATGAAGACATGATGAATGCATGTTGTTTTGTCTATGGTAAATGTGACAATGTTACCTGAATTAAGATAGAAAGGTAATGCTAAGTACTGCTGATGTGTAAAATACATTTTACTGCTTATGTTTGAGGGTCTATGTAAGTTTTACATTAGAATGGCTAAGTACTGACACTAGGGTGAAAGTTATGAGAAAAGTGAGAGCTTTAGAAATCATTTAAAGCAGTGATGGCTGCAGAGTTGGGATGTCTGCTTGTGTGAGGGAGAGAAGAGCTGTTTCCAGCTCTCCCCTCAACCCCTCCTAATAGAAAGTCTGTCTGTGAAGCAAGACATTTTTGACCAGCTCTGAGATGACTAGTATAACGTGATGTTAAAATGTGGGTGATATGCAAGGAAAAGGGAAATGTTTAATTATGTTGCACAAAAATACAATCCTGGTGAAATTGTTAGTTTTTACTATGTAACGCATTAGGTAATTTGAAACATAGAAAAGGAAATGGCTGGTTGTGACTGACACCCTTTAACCACTTGCCGACCGCAGTTAGCCAAATGATGGCTTCACTGTGGCCGACCAGTTCCGGGAGGGCGTCATATGACGTCCTCCCAGAATGCGCCCTCCCACGCGCCCCTGGGGGTGCGCACCCAGCCATTTCCATGACCGCTGTGTCCTACGGACACAGCTGATCACGCAATGTGGTAAAAGGCCAATCACATCGGCCTTTTACCACGTGATCAGCTGTGTCCAATGATACAGCAGATCACCGTTAAATGCAGTTGCCAGTTATCAGCTACACTTTCCTCGCGCAGTCACAGGGTGAGGAAAGTACTGTAGATAACCGGCAAATGTCAGAGGAGGGATCGGCACCGTTCATCAGGGCACTGATGATAAGTGCCCTGATGATCGGTGCCCAGCAGTGCCACCCACCTGTGCCCAGTAGTGCCACCCACCTGTACTCAGCAGTACCACCCATCAGTACCCATCAGTGCCGCCAGTCAGTGCCATCAGTCAGTGCCGCCTATCAGTGCCCATCATTGTTGCATATCAGTGCCAGCTCATCAGTGCTGCCTATCAGTGCCCATCATTGTTGCATATCAGTGCCAGCTCATCAGTGCTGCCTATCAGTGCCCAACAGTGCTGCCTATCAGTGCAGCCTAATCAGCGCACATCAGTGAAAGAGAAAGAAAACCTGTTTGCAAAATTTTATAATAGAAACAAAGAAAATGTTTTTTTCTTGTTTATAGCACAAAAAATAAAACACCCAGCAGCAAGTATGTACCACCAAAAGAAAGCTCTATTTGTGTGAAAAAAATTATAAAAATTTCATATGGGTACAATGTTGCACGACTTCGCAATTGTCACTCAAAGTTCGACTACGCTGAAAGCTGAAAATTGGCCTGGGCACAAAGGGGGTATAAGTGCCTGGTAGGCAAGTGGTTAAATTCCTAAAAGCTGCTATGATTATTATAATTATTTAAATGTTTAGCTCTCTATCCCAGCATTTGGGTATGGAAAGGGAGAAGGCTCCTGCCACCAATAAAACCTTGGTGTAGTCCTTAATGGCACTCATTGGCACAAGCGAAGAGTAACAGCTTGAGATAGGACAATGGTAAATGATCATTAGATACGTACATATATATCTTTGTAGTGTCCTTGTAGGTGTTTGTAATAAAGTGTAATATTTTAAGAATACAACATTAATGATTTTCTCCAAGTTTTCTTGTTAACACAGAACCAGATCTGTTCCGAGAAGTTTAGGAGTTTCCAAGATCTGTATGGGATTCAACAACAGGATGAAATGGAAAAATCAAAATGGATGGTAACGTATAATGTTTGTGCACATATGGTGAATCTGTGAATGTCATCCCAACCATGGTAAATTATTGACAACTTTTGATGGATGTACTTTAATGAAAATCCTTGTGGTGATAATTAATTAATGTGTTAATTGATAGGAGTTCATTAGATATGGGTAGAGTGCACTCATGAATCATCAATATAATGGCCATACGTTTTGTGTATTGTATAATATGTGTTCTGTGCTTGTTTATTTCTAGGAAGGAAATGTATTGATACCTCACTAAGACCTTTTACTTTGTTTAGTTCCTATATAATACTAAACGGCATTAGTATATGGTTGATTGGAAAGAATTAAAGACAAAGATTATAGCCTACATGGACAATTTGCACTGTTTTATTAGTTTTTTTTTTATGTTTCTGTGAAATATGTGAATGTAATGAAAGTTTTTGCTAAAGCCGAAAACAGAGCAGCAAATAATTTTGATGCTGCATGATGGCTATTTAAGAGTTTTCTCTGGTTAAGTTGAATATGAAACAACAATAGAGAAAAACTTAGTGTTTGATTATTAGTACTATTGTTTTCACATCTGGGATGGTTACTTGTTTTTTGTGTTTTGAAAGGTAAGGAATACTTAAACATTTACACTAAAAATGTGGTTGCACATCTTTCTGTATTGTCCTTTCCTGCGTGTATTTAACCTAGATTATGGTGGCATGTACTTTGGTATATTCTGCTATAATCATGTGGAACTGTAAGGAAGAACCACTGGTGGAGTGAAAAACAGAATCCACAGGATGTGCACAGTACAGGGAGAGAAAGGGTGATACTACAGTAAAGGTTTAACTTGTTTACATGAATGACAGATTGAATTTATGCTAATTATATCATTTTGGTTTATTGCAATGGATGCAAATTTTAAAGTCTCAAAATACTTATATATGCACTGTTATATCTGACACTCAGTGATCCTTTGGTCACCATGTTTGATACACCTTATTGAGTGTTCATAAAATTTTCTTGGTGAATCATCATTGTGAAATAGGTTCCCAGGTTTGATTTTCCTCAACCCTCCCTGAATGCTATCTGTGTGGGACTGGCATGTAGAGTATGGTGTCACATATGTATGAATAATTTCTACACACATATTGGGGTCAATGTAGACAAGAACCAGTTAGCCTGGCAGAATGTGTTCATGTAACAATATTTCACCCTTAACAAAAAGCTGAGTTTTCCTTTAGTGTTAGGTCAGGTCATTAGCGATCATGGATTTACCTGTTCAGAAATCTATAATGGACTATTTGGGCATTGTTTTTAGTTATGGAATGTTGGACTGACAGTCTTGGTAACACACCTGCCTTGACATCAAACAGAAGCGTGTTGAGGAAAGGAGAATTTAGTTAAGTATTCTTGTTATATTTTATTTTTCTTTATCTGTATCTGTTATTACTTGTAATAAAAGTTTTACTTATAAGTATTTGTGTGAGCCGAAAGTTTTTTTTTTTTTTTTTTTTTTTTACAGATAACCACCATCCATAAACAAACATTTACAGACAGGCCATAAATAAATGGTTACAATTTACAAACTGTCCATAAATTTACAGATGGTTGGCAACCTTGCCTATGACACAGGGTTGGGTTATCTTGCTTATAATGTTCTGATGTTCTGCTCCTTCTGTCCCTTTATTGTACAGTCTCCCAATAAATACGTTGTGTACAGGACTATATGAAGCTGTAAGTAGTCTCCCAGACCAGAAGCACTGTCTACTGAAAGTAATACTGCATCCTTTTGTTGTGTAGTAAATCCAGCTGAAAGTCGATCAGCTCTTGTACTGTGATGGTCATTAGGAGGCCAGGTATAGGTAATAGGAGCTCCTCCTTTTCTGAATATATATGTACTTTCGGTGGACCTCAATCATAAGAATCTTTTCCTAAAGTCAAATACAAATATTTCAGCCATACTTAAAGCGGTTCTATAGTCTAAAGCAGGGTAAACAGTACATGGAAAAATTGCACTTTGTGTGTACCCCTGTCTGTTTACCAGAAGCCAGTTCAATGACTGCCTGTCAAATGGTCTTGTTAGAAAACAAGCAGTCAATCAGCACAATCAGCCAATGACTGTGGCACTGATCTGTGTATTCTGATGGGGAGAGGGGATTGTCAGAATACAATAGCACAGTGGGAGAGATCCCTACATCTACATTGCTTGTGTGGATGCAGGGACCTTTGATTTTTTTAGTTCAACCCTCTGGTTAAATGAAAAAATAAACTCAAGATACATATCCAACTTAACAGTTTTTTTTTACTAAACCCAGGACCCTGCATTCACTATATCTGGTCTTCTACAGTACACAAAGCATGGAAATGCAATTATTTTAGTAAATATAAATGGATAAATACAAAATTTCTTATCAGCAGTTAGAGCAGTCTTGTGACTTCTATCAATGTCCAGCACATCACATATAGAAGCTTGTAGGAGTTTTCATTTTGCTCTAGGAGGATGCAGAACCCTTTATTTCTGTCTGGACAGTGCTGATTGGCCGTGTGCTGATCACATGCACTCTCCCAAGAAACAAAAAACCTCTCTAGAAATACACAGCAAACTGAGCATATGCAGAGTGAATCCACACGATATATCTTAGCAGGAGATAAGAGGAGGGCACTGAAAGAAGGGGAGGATCAGAGAAAACAGGATAAGAAGGCAGCCTTTTTACACAATGCAGAGGATTAACCTCATAGGTTCCACAGTAAGTATAATAAGCATATTTTATTGCATATACAGATTGATTTTACTGTTGTGGGTTTAGTAACACTTTAATACATTCCTTGCATTAAGGTAAAAAGAACTTCCCACTAACTGTAGCCCCTACACAAAATTTGGCTCCTGCTGCTCTTAGTTAAATCCTGTGAGAAGGAAGGTAGTGTGTGGCTGAGCCATGATGTGTGTATCTATGGAGGATACACACAGGCCAGCTCAGGAGCATGCTTGCTGAAGGGCTCCCACAGAGAAGAAGGAGTGGAGAGAGCTGGTGGGGGACACCAAGGAGTAAATAGATACCAAACATGTCATGCTTTAAAACTGCACGCCTGTAGAATGGAGACAAACTGCATAAATTGTATTATCCATAGGAGATGCTTAAAAGTCTATACAGGTTACCACTTTATATTTACACAGCAGGTCTGGTGCTAGAATTATTGTTCTCGATCTGATGTTCGCAGTGATACCTCACATGTTTGGTGTGATCGCTGTTTATGTATGCGTGCACATCCGTGTTCACCTTTGTAAGCGAGCACGGGGGGATGAGGGCTCTTTAAAATTTAATTATTATTTATTTATTTTTACACTGTCCCTTTAATTTTTTTTATCACTTTTATAGTTATCATAGAGAATGTAAATATCCCTTGCAAAAGCAATAGGTAAGTACTCTTTACTGAGAGATCCGAGGTCTATTAGACCCTGGATCTCTCCTCTGCCCTTAAAAGCTTCAGATTATACCAAGATCAGTATGATCCAATGCTTTTTCAAATCACTAATGGTTTGTTTACAACCGGCGAAACCGGAAGTGATTAAATTATTGTCGCTTCCAGTTTAATAGACCATAGAGATGATCAGGTCTGTTCCTCTCCCCAATCAGCTCTATGGGTAGCTGCCAGTTTCCCAGTACAACAATAGAGCACCAGGAAGGCCGCGGAAAGTGATGAGAGGGGTGGTAAGTTCCCTCCTGCCACTTGTAAAAGCAATCCAGCTGCTAATTAGCCAGTAGGATTGTTTTTACAAGAAAGCAAACCGCCCGCTGAATAATACAATACAGCTGCAGACATCATCCCAACACTCAAAGTCCACCAATGGATTTTAATCACTTTATGGATGTGTCAAAATGCAGCTGGTGGAGATAGTAATATATTCAGATTGGTTTGACGGATGCATCAATAACAGTGCTATTAGCACGAAGAAAGCCAGTGTGGGTTTTTTTCAGTGGTATATTTAACAAACCAAAAGGGAACAAATAAAAGTTAATTGTTTTATATAAACATTATAGAGTGAAATTTCCCTACTTTTGTATAATGGCAGAGTAGCAATAGGGATAATTTAACTGCTTGCCCACTGCCCTATAGTATAGCAGAAATACTGCTACAGGGCAGCACGGCTGCGCAAAATCACGTATATATACGTGATTTTGTATTTCCGGGTAGGGGGTGCACGAGCCACCAGTGGCAGCTTCAGCTTTCGATCACCATGTCTCGGCCGACAATTCCCTGCCAGCACTTGGCGATCACCGAGTAACACTGATGGAGAGAGATGTCTGTATGTAAATAATACAGATCTCTCCCCTGTCAGCTCCAGTATACAGTAAAGCACACACAGCACACAGTAAAACGGCACACAGTTAACCCTTTGATCGCCCCAGATGTTAACCCCTTCCTGCCCAGTGTCATTAATACAGTGTCAGTGCTTTTTAATAGCAGTGATCACAGTATTAGTGTCACTGGGGATGTCAGTGACAGTCAGTTCCCCCAGTGTCAGAATGCCCACTGCAGTCCCGCAATAAGGTGCTGATCACCGCCATTACTAGTATAAAAAAAATTATTTATTTCAGGTACTTATATAGCACTGTCAATTTACGCAGTGCTTTACATATATTTTGTACATTCACATTAGTCCCTAACCCACAAGGGGCGTACAATCTAAGGTCTCTAGCGTACATTCATACATACACACACTAGGCCCAATTTAGACAGGATCTAATTAACCTACCAGTGTGGGAAGAAACCTGGAGTACCCGTTGGAAACCCACGCAGGTACAGGGAGAACATGCAAATGACCCTAGAACTGCCAGGTGGAAGTGTTACCCTTTAGCCACTGTGCTGCCCACAAAATAAATAAAAATCCTAGTATATATACCGCCATTTGTAGACGCTATAACTTTCAGGTAAACCAATTCATTTGCACATATTTGGGATTTTTTTTAGCAAAGACATGTAGCAGAATACATTTTGGCCTAAATTTATGACGAAATTAGATTTTTTAATTTTGGACATGTTTAATAGCAAAAAGGGGGGTAAATCCTCTGGAGGGCAAGTGGTTAATATGGTTGATAGTTATCAGCAAACATCAACATTTTAACCTGAGCAATTTCCATTTTGGAAAGTCTAAGTCGGGTGAGTACTTGTCTTCAAGGTGGTGGTGTGTGTAGCAAACTTTGAATTTATTATCATTTTTCAAGCACTTATAGAATTTAATGTAAAAAGTTTATTTTGTTTTTGCATTGGGTTTGATTATTGTATCAAAATGCCAATGTTTTGTAGTGGAATTGTACTTATCAATCACAATCAATATGTCTTTGGTTAGCTTTACTTTTTGTTATTTTCCTAGTATATCCTGATTCTACTGTGTGTCTGACTAAAAGAAGTAGTCTTTCATCATATAACCACTTCCCTAGCCTACAGTGGTTACGTTCATACAGTGAGCAATATTGTTAGAAGCTTTGATAAGTCTCCAGGTCACTCTTAATAAACCCTTGATGTTTAAAACAGTAGACCATACATCCATGAAATAAGTGCTACAGCACAGACAGACCATCATATAAAGTGTCACAAGCGAGATAGTCATTGTTTTAATGAAAGGTCCCTCAGCCAATCAAGGACATCCTGATAATGCTATACTCCTTATTGAACATCGCCCTGACAGCTGTACCAGTCAATTTAACCGTAATGGGCATTTAACCCACTAATTCTGAGGTGTTGCTGCTTCCTTTTGTAGAGGGAGAAGGATCATACTGTATTTTAATGCTTTATTCTCTGAATTGTTTTTTTCTGGCCCAGTGGGCTGGTTAGTTAAGTGTAACACTTATAGGTAATTACTTTTTTAAGAGCTCACCGTGCACCCTTTGATAATGCCTTCATCTGCTTTTTTTTTTCCATTCATGACACCATTTTCATTCTGGCATATAAATCCTGGTTCTTATCTTTGTTTAAATGCCAGTCCCCTGTTGCCTCTGACCTTATGACTTGCTACAGTTACAGTGTTGCAGTCTGATCGTTATGGGAGAGGAGACTGAGAAATGCCTGTAGCAGACTGATGACATCATCTCAGCCTAGGCAAAGTCACATGCCTGGACAGAGATAAGAGGTTTTTTTTTTAAATTATACTATTCGTAACATTACTGAAAGGGCCAACGAACACAGAGAATGAGGCTGCACACTGATAATGTCACACAATGTAGTTTATTGAACCACTTCCTACACAGACCCCACCTGTAGCCATCCCCCTCAGCCATGTTTCACTCCAATTGGGCTTAGTTTGCAATTAAGCCCAATCAGGATGAAACATGTTACAGGGTTGTGGCTACAGGCAGGGACTGTGTAGGAAGCCAGCAATTTAAAAAAAAAATCTTAATTAAAATACACCAATTCCAGCCTTTGACCCTAATCTTGACAATAAGGGTGGGTTCACACTGTCTAACCAAACCACAGCACTGGTGCAGCACAGTGTACCTATGGTTTTCTTTCAGGCTACCCGTGCTTTCCCATAGACTTCTATTATACCTGGTGTTTTTGGTGCATCCTTTGAAGGCGTGCCAAAGATGCAGCATGCGGGACTTTTGGTGCACTTTACGAAAATGCAACAAAACCACCTGATCTCCTGCCCCACTCCCAAGAGAAAATAAAGTTGGGCTCAGCCATTCATGGGGTGCTTTGTATTCTGTGAATGAATATAAAGCTTCCTCTGACTGGCTGGAGTAAAAAGGCAGTCTGATGATGCTACAATCTCTGACTTAGCCAATCAGAGGATATTTTTCTATTAATTTGTAGAATACAAAGTTTGCTGTGAATGCCTGAGCAGTGCTCAGCCCAACTCAATTTTCTTCCAGGGAAGTTCCCATTCCTCTGCTAGAACACAGCGCTGTATACTATATGTAGCTGTGGCTACAGTTTATACAGTGTCTGCAAGTCTTAGTGAAGTAAATAATTAGTTTGAACTAGCTTGGTCCAAACACACCATTTAAACTTCACTGAAACATGGGGATCAGCTTTAGGAATTTAAAATATGGTAGCACTTTTCAAAGAGAAAAGGATTCTTTTATTTCTTGTTTAGAGTATTTAGAGAATAAGCTTGCTGATTTTTAAATATTGTTTTAATGAAAGAAGAATAAAACAATGGTGCAAGAAAATATTTACAGAAAAAGATATTACAAAATATATACTGTCCTTCAAACTTTAGGAGGATTGGACTGTGGCCAATGGAAGTAAACAATGCCCCATCATTGGTATTAGGGGGGGAGTAAACAATGCCCATCATTGCTTTTAGGGTTAGTAATAGTGCTTCATCAATGGTGTCAGTGGTAGGAATAGTGCTCCATCACTGGTGTCAGTGGGAGTAATAGTACCCCATAGTTGGTATCAATGGGCGGAAGAATGCCCTATCATTGGTATCAGTGGGAGGAATAGTGTCCCATTGTTGATGTTAGTGAGAGGACTAGTGCTCCATTGTCAGTGTCAGTAACTACTGCCCACTGCTCCTGACAATGTGGGGGGAAATAATGCTAAGGGTCGAATAAAAGCAAGCAAAGGGCCACAGTTTGGAGACCACTGCTGTAGACAAGAAGCAGCAGCAAAATAAATGTGATTAACCATGTGGGGGTGGCAGCCCTGGATGTCACTGCTGTCCCTAACAGGCGGGAGGGCAGACCATCTGGGAGGGGTGGTGAGGGTAGTGCAGGAAGGCCTAGACAGTTGGTGGTAGTAGGGAATTCTATAATCAGAAGGACTGATAGAATAATTTGTCGCCAGGATTGCCTCAACTGAATGATTTGCTGTCTTCCTGGTGCCAGGGTTCAGCATGTGGTGGACAGGGTTGATAAATTACTGGGAGGGGCTGGACATGACCCAGCTGTCTTGGTCCATGTTGGAAACAATGACAGAATACATGGAAGGTGGAGAGATGGTTTGCACCTAAATGGAAGGCGGTCTGCTGTGCTGGGGGAGAGGTTTATGGGGAGACTGGATTAGTATTTAAAGTAGGATCAAGGAAGAATTAGATTATAATGAGGTAGACATATCAGATAAGGGTCAGTCCTTTTTGGTGGATGGAATGGGGAAAGATGGGGGAGGGCTGTGGCAGATAATAAGAAGGTCCCCATGTTACAAACAACCATTGGAATTGGTACCATCTGTATGAAAATAAAAAAAATATTCAAAACACGTTTACAC